>NW_020837963.1:1643388-1879010 GCF_003676395.1 Aethalodelphis obliquidens | reverse complement strand
TTTTTTTTTTTTTTTTTTTTTTTTTTTTTTTTTTTTTTTGCGGTACACGGGCCTCTCACTGTTGTGGCCTCTCCCGATGCGGAGCGCAGGCTCCGGACGCGCAGGCTCAGCGGCCGTGGCTCACGGGCCCAGCCGCTCCGCGGCATGTGGGATCTTCCCAGACCGGGGCACGAACCCGCGTCCCCTGCATCGGCAGGCGGACTCTCAACCACTGTGCCACCAATGAAGCCCCCTTTATCTAGGACTCTTTTTCTTCTTCATCTGTAAAACGAGAGGGTTGGACTAGAAGTATTATGATCCCTTCCAGCTCTAATACTCTCTAACACTATGATTCTAGTCCAATTTGAATGGCATCCAAGGACATTTTGTTACTGGAATTCCCAAAAGACCTCATTATAAAGTGGTCCCATAGATTAGAGCCCCAGGACAGTTATGGCAAGACTTCAGAGGACTATTACTAAAGATAATGATAGCATTTTGGTTTTATATAAGACATACACCTATAATCACCTGTAATGTGCATTAATCTTCATCATATCATTGTGAGTCAAAGAGGTATAAGGATAATTATCCACATTTTAAAGATGAGGAATCAAGTCCTTAAAAGCTCCAAGGATCTGCCTGAGGTCCCAGACAAGTCATGGTGGAGTCTGGACTAGCATCTGTGTCCTGAATTTATCATGCAGAGCTCTTCACATTACCTTGGGCTGCTTCTGGTCTGACCTGAACTTCCCAGGTGCATGCCTAATCAGGGCCTCACCCTGTCCATTCCAGGGAGTCCTGAGATCAACTGTAACCAGGATCAACTTCAACTTGGCTTGTTAGATTAGCAGGCGTGACCCTGAGTATTTATAACCTCCTCATGCTGGGGAAATATTACTGTGAAGACGTTCCAAGTAGATTCATTTTGCGACTCAGTATGGTTACATGCAAGCAAAATCTGAAGGTCTCTCATTTGCTGTGTGAAGTATAAGTCAAAAATGCAACTTTGGGGCACTTCTCCAAGTAGCTCAGAGAGCTTATGCATTTATTTTCAGCCTGCTGTCCTGGACTGAGAAAGGAGATACTGTAAGAGAGCAATGGTAGAGAGTTTTAAGACCAAGGATCTTTCCTTGATCTTTCTTCTACTCCTCCTCTATGTTGTAGGGAGGACCCATCAGGGGTCTGGAATGAAAGGAGAGAATAATTCCTCACAAGATTCTTATCCCTTAACAGAGGGACAAGATCAAGGTAGATTGTTTTCCTGCCCTGGATCCAGCCAAATCTACTCCTCCCTCCACCTCTTCCATTCTCTATCGCATGTTCCATCTTGGCTGGTCAGAGAGTGAGTGATTTTTAATGGAATGAAGAAAGGAAAGAAGGGAGGGAAGGTAGGAGGGAGTAGAGGTGTTTACGTATTCATGATATTTAATAAGTACCTGCTAGGTGGCAGACCCTATGGAGTCACTTTATACACATTATATTTTCTATCCTTACAATAATCTTATGAAGTAAATTACATTACTACCATTTTAGATATTAAATCAAGGGAGTAAAGTAACTTAAGATTATGTGGGTAAGTTAAGCTAGAATTTGAACCCAGGAACATATGACTCCAAATCCTTTCCACAACACTATGCTACTTTCCAACCCTGTTGGTCAGTTTGCTGATGACCTTGAGAGGTTATCAGAGAGCATAACCTCAATTTTGCACAGTATGGCTAAAATTCTGGGAGTCATAAAGTGTTGTAGGACAAGAGGTGAGTGTGTGTTAAATAAAAATTTGACTAATATTTATATAGATTTTTCTATGTTTTTCACATAACCTTATCTATATTTCACATTTATTACTTTGATGAGAAAACTGAAGCCAACAAAACTTATGTGCAACATACCAGTTTATTTCACAGCCAAGATTTGAACCCAGGTTCCCTGACCCATATTTTGGGGCTAGTTCTACTCCACCGTACTCTCATCTAACATAACCATTTATCCATCCCTGGTAAGGAGGCAGTGATGAAAAATACAAGCTTCTTCCACATTTTAATGATTCCAATGACACTGACATCCTTGTTTTGTTAAGATCTCTATAAATACTCTCCTTGAAATTCCCCACAATAAAGGTAATAACTCCACAAGATAAAACTTCAGGAGTACATTTGTTGGCATTTTTACCAGTTTTCTTCTTGTTCTAGAGCTGCTCAGATATTATAGGATTAAAAAAATGTGTTTTTAGGGTGATTTTGTCCAGAAAGTTCCAAAAAGAAATGACAAGAAATGGTTTCCACACTCTAAAATTAAAAACACTCATTCACTTTACGAGAAAATGAGGAGGTGGCAGAAGAAGCCATAACAGAGTCTTCATGAAAAAGTCTCAAACCCTTGTAATTAATGGGAACCTTTAAAATCAGAAGCCAAGGCCATTAATCATTCAGCCAACTTTCCATGAGGTTGGCATCACCCACACACCTTTAATGACTCAATGCACAACGGGCAAATTTGAACTGCAGGGATTGTCCTCTGAGCAACATTTTTAAATTGCTGCCTGGAACATGAATGCTGTCATTAAATCAGTGAGTTTGTTCTCTTTCTAGCCTATAAATTTGGCTTTCAGAGTGTTGGGTTTTTTGTTTGTTTTTGGACCATACCACGTAGCTTGTAGGATCTCAGTTCCCTGACCAGGAATTGAACCTGGGCCACGACAATGAAAGCCCAGAATCCTAACCTTTAGGCCACCAGGGAACTCCCTCAGAGTGTTTTGTTTGTTTGTTTGTTTGTTTTGTTTTGTTTTGTTTTGTTGTGGTATGCAGGCATCTCACTGTTGTGGCATCTCCCATTGCGGAGCACAGGCTCCAGACGCGCAGGCTCAGCAGCCATGGCCCACGGGCCCAGCTGCTCTGCGGCATATGGGATCTTCCCGGACTGGGGCACGAACCTGTGTCCCCTGCATCGGCAGGCGGACTCTCAACCACTGCACCACCAGAGAAGCCCTCCTCAGAGTGTTTTGAAGACTGGACTGGGAGATGTTGCAATTGCTTCCAGGGTTAGAAGTGATAGGCAAGAAGATATTTTTCTCAGTATATGGTAGGAATTCTTAACAATTAGGCCCTAGAAGGGAAAGATGTGTCTTGTCAGATAGTAAACTTGGTACACTGAGGAACACCCAAGGGAAGCTTAAGGTGCAGGAGAAAGGATACCTCCTCTGGGTAGAAGGCTGGATTATGTTTCCTTCCAATTCAAAAGTATTTATGTTCTTTTCTTAGTTATTTCTCGGAGGGATGTAATTAATCAGGAAGACATGTAATGGAGCAAAAACTCCTCCAGGGAGCTCCCAAATGGACACAGAACACAGGGACTTTCCCAAAGGAAGACTATCAGGAATAGTAGTTTTTTTCAGATTAGGTGATTCCCTACACCCTTACTCAGCTAACCCATGAATTTTGTGCAGGGATCACCACCAAGCTTCAGTCTCCTCTTTTTCCAACAGATATTTGTAGAGCATGGACTGTGAGATAGGATTTGTGCTAGGTAGTTTCACAGGCATTAACTTTGAAAACAGCATTATAAGACAATTATGATTATTTCCATTTTATAACGGAGAACACAGATTTTAAAAAGTTGAATGACAATCCCAAGATGACTCTCTAATCTTCTCTATGTTTTTAGAAGGAATATTTACTCCCAGGCCCTGAAACCTCCTCATTAGTGGGGAAAAGCAAGTACTGATACACAACACACTTCAATTACAAGGACATTAACATGGTGAAACCACTGGACCTTTCTACTTGCCCTCCAATATACAAAGAATTAAATTTACCAGGAGAACTCCTAGCCTTTTAGTACAACAGGAGTTGACAATAATTTTTTTTCCAGTCCTATAGATATTATCTGTTATGGACCAAACCATGTTCCCCCAAAATTCATATGTCGAAGCCCTAAACCCAAATACTTTGGCATGTGACTATATTTGGAGATGGGGCCTTTAAACAGGTGATTAAGTTAAAATGAGACCATTAGGGTGGGCCCTAATCCAAAATGACTGGTGTCTTTATGAGAAGTGGAAATTTAGATACATGAAAGAGATGCCAGGGATGCATGCACATAAAGAAAAGACCCTTTGAGGAGACATCTACAGGGCAGCCATCTACAAACCAAGGAGAGAGCCCTGAGAGAAAAATCAACCCTGCCAGCACCTTGATCTTGGACTTTTAGCTTCTAGAACTGTGAGAAAATACATTTCTGTGTTTAGGTCATCACTCTGGCATTTTGTTATGGCAGGCCTAGAAAACTAATACATTATCTTTATGGAAGTGGTTTTCTTATGGAGATGAAAATGGATGAGAGAGGTAATTGTTGCTTCTACTTCCAAAAGGTGGGACATGTAGGTCAATTCCATTACTCTGATCAATCTTGGTTCCCGATCTATCAGGACAGGATGGTACAAGCACAGGGAGCAGTAGCCACTCCAGTTGGAATTCTACCAGTGAAGAACTCAGATGGCCTATTTATATTGTTAAGATTTTAACTAAAGGATCTAAATATGATAGTCATGTTCAATATTGTTCACTAAAGAAACTCAGAATTATATAAGAAATCACATGCTCACACAAGCATAAATACATATATTTTATAAGGGCAAATACTGTTTATATCCCTGGAATCTCAATAATCTAAATCAGTATGCTAACAGAAATATGTGTGATGATGAAAATGTTCCATATTTGTGCTGGATATGGTAATCACTATTCACATATGAGCACTTGAAATGTGGCTAATGCTACTGACAAACTGAATTTTTAATTTTATTTCATTTTAATTGCATTAAATTTAAATAGCTACTTGTAGTTAGTGGCTATCATATTGGAGAGTGTGGTTCTAGATCATATGGAAAAATTAAACATGGCTTCAGTTTTGTTTGGAAATAAACAGCAAGGAAAGCTAAACACAAACAAAAACTCAATGTTTTGTAATATTTTAGTACAGATTCCATTTTGCTTGGCAAATACTGATTTGACCTTTTTAAGAAATAAAAAACAAGCAAAAGATTTTAAACCCTGAAATTTCATTTCAGTGTGTAGTTTTATGCCTAAGGGAACTTAAAGAACTATAGAATTTTAGACTTACAGGAGATCTTAGAAACAGGTATTTCTAAGAATTTTAAAATCCAAAATTTCTGATTTTAAGAAAGGGGACTGGACACTTTCTGAAGTTTTCACATCTTGTACCAAACCATCACACACATACAAAAGAAATCAATGACTACAAAGCCGTAGTCAAAAACAAGGAAAACATCTCTAAAAGAGAAAGATAGACTGACAGGAGAAGCCAACACCATGGTGCCAACGAGGGCACACACCTGCTGCTCTGCCCACAAGGAGGCTCTCACAGGTAATAAAAAGCTGTGTGGGAAAGTCATGTGGAAAATTTTTCTTGAAGACAAGCATTTGGCCAGCAACCACCAATAACCTGAGGAAAGCTAATGCTATGAAAGGGAAGAGCAATAACTGAGTAATCTCAAAAGCTCTTAATATAGTACACTTAACTATTCTCAGGGAGATAAAGGAAAAAATCACATTCCCTAAAAAAGAGCTATGAAACAAGAGTAGGCAACTAAGACAAAGAACCCGGGTTATCAAGATGAAAAATATAATGATTAAAAAAAACACACAGGGACTTCTCTGGTGGTGCAGTGGTTAAGAATCCTCCTGCCAATGCAGGGGACATCGGTTCAAGCCCTGGTCCGGGAAGATCCCACATGCCACAGAGCAACTAAGCTCACATGCCACAACTACTGAGCCTGCGCTCTAGAGCCCATGAGCCACAACTACTGAACCTGCGCACCACAACTACTGAAGCCCACATGCCTAGAGCTCATGCTCCACAACAAGAAAAGCCACCGCAATGAGAAGCCCGTGCACAACAACAAAGTTCAGCCCCCACTCGCAGCAACTAGAGAAAGTCCACACACAGCATTGAAGACCCAACGCAGCCAAAGTGGCATGGACATATATACACTACCAAATGTAAAATAGATAGCTAGTGGGAAGCAGCCACATAGCATAGGGAGAGCAGCTCCGTGCTTTGTGACCACCTAGAGGGGTGGGATAGGGAGGGTGGGAGGGAGACGCAAGAAGGAGGAGATATGGGAACATATGTATATGTATAGTTGATTCACTTTGTTATAAAGCAGAAACTAACACACCATTGTAAAGCAATTATACTCCAAAAAAGATGTTTAAAAAAAAAAAAAAAGACGTGACACGATAAAAGTCCTAAAAGAAAACAATACACACAGCTGAAGGACAAACCAGTAAGCTAAATATTAAGCCAAATTCACACAGAAGACAAGGAGATAGATAGAAAATAAGAGACTAATATTAAGTGGGATGGAAACTTGATCCAGGAATTCCAAGTGCATCTAACTGAGTTCCAGAAGTAGCAATTAGAAAAAAAAATGGAGAATAGGCAATATTTAAAGACATAATGCCTGAAACTATCCCCAACCGAAGGGGAAAAAAAGGACATGAGTCCTTGGGTTGTAAGAATCTGAAAACCTGAGGAGAATTACAAACTACGACATACTTGGACACAAAGCTGTAAAATTAAAACATCAAGGGAAAAGAAATTCCTAAAAGCTGCCAGAGAGGAAAAGGCAGACTCCCTACAAAAGGATAAGAATAGAGTGACATCAGTCATCTCATCATGAAATCAGAGCACATTTACATTCGAGGCGACATTTCCTTCCTGGAAGAACACAGATGTTAGCCTGAAGACTTAAGGGGTAGTTTGGATGTTTCACTTCTCTACAATGTGGAGACAAAACGGTAACCCCTAACACCTGCAGAATCTCTGTAGAAATCAGTACCCATATTACACTCCTTTTTCATACCTAAATATCCCCTGAAGCATCAGAATACTTAGGCCCTCGTCTTGGCTCTTACAACATGAAGTTTCTGTTCCAAAAAAATGAATTTGCTCACTTGCTCTCTCACATGTTACACTTACCCTGGACTCGATGAAATTCCCTCTACCCAGAATATATTTTCCTGTATAGGTGCTCACCTAAACTCTAGCTGTTCCTTAAGGGCCACTTATGGTCACTCTCTTCACAAAGCCATCTCTAGCTCATGGTAACCCACTCCCCCTTCTTGGCTTTCAAAAATTCAGTGTTTGTTAAATACCTCTTGGCATTTTCAAAATTATTTTGATGATCTTACTGATAACCTACACTGAATGCTTAGTGTACACCTAGCACTTTGCATCTGTTATTGCACTTAATCCTCAAAACAATGCTACTAAGTAGATATTATTATTCCCACTTTACAGCTAAGAAAGCTGAAGCTTAGGGATGCTAAGTAAGTTGCTAAAGATCAGAGAGCAAGTATGTATCAGAGATAGGATAGACTTAGCTCTGCCATGTGCAACATACCGAAGTGCACAGCAAGGGGTCATTTGGAGCTTGATATTTAACCCATTCTCAGCTCAACAAGCCAACAGTGAGCATTTCCTGGAGGAAACGATGTCTTTTTTTCTAATTCACCAAAGGCCTACAGGCTAGTCTCTGAAAGAGACTCAAATTCTGTCTGGATCCTGGACCACACTTAACTACTACACTATACCACCCCTCATTTAAAAGATGAAATAATGAGGTCCAGAAAAACAAAATGATTTTTTTAAGTTACAGAACTAGTGGAACCTGAGCTGACATTTAAGACCTTCCATTGCTCTTTCTGGCACTCTACTTGGGTTTCATTCCACTTACATTTTATATACACTGTGTATCACTATTCTCTGATGATTTCTTGTGTCTATATTTCTTGTGTCTATACCCACAGTAAACTGTGAGCTCCTGAAGACAAGACCATTCTTATAGTTATTCCAGCAGCATATATGCTCAGGAATATAGAGAAGCCTCCAATAGACATTCCTTAACTTGAATGAAATGCTTCTCAGAATGAAGTTGTCTGATGACCTGTAAGTACCCCCACGATAGCGCTTAACCTTGAGAAAATCACTTGGTCACGTGGTCTTGAGAAAACACCAATTTGCACTTATCCCACTAGGAGTAAGATGCCACCAGTTCCCTGCCAATGCCCTACTTTGAGTCTTTACTGATACCACTGGCTTCCAAGTAGAAGCAGCCTTTTCTTGAAGGCATTCTTGGGAATTTCCTTTATAACTTCCACTTTTCCATGCCCAATTCCATCTTTAAGGCAGTATAAAGAGATATAAAAAATGATTGTGGAATCGAGGCCTTAGAGATTCCAAGAATAACATACATATGTCCTAAAAGTTTTGTAAGATGAATGACATAAACTCCAGGAGAAAAGGAATATTACTTTATTTAAATATACATTTTATAAAAGAATAAATAGAGACTCTTAGCAGGTCTCGTGCCTGAGGTGACTCAAGCTATGGTGTGAAAAAGTGGAGGATATGTCAGTGGATCCCCAGTTTATCTAACTCTTGGTCCAGGGATCCTTCCCCTCATCACAGTTGCTGTACTCTGGAAGGTGAGGGGAATGTGGTCCCCAAAATGTCATCAAAGTTTACTGCTTGAACATTTGTTCGTTCATATATGAAGGCTAAACCAGGTAGACTCCAGGAAGTGTGAAACAGATAAGGCATCTTGGGGAGTCAAAAATAAATTATAATGGCCCTTTAGAAAGTTAGAGTAGTAGAGCATATCATGGCCAGGTAAAAATTAAATAAAATCTTCCTCACCAGCTAAGGAAGATGATCAAGAAATTTAGCTCTGACCCAGACCACAGGCAATTGCAGCCATTCTCCAAAGGATCCTGTCTTCCCAAAATAAATGTCTGCTCCACTTGAGTTAAAATTAGACACACATCAATTCTGGCTGTTGACACAGAAGCCTCTGGCAAGCAGGGTGCAATCCAGAATCCTCTACATAAACAACCAAGCTCTGTAGACACTCCCAAGACACTCAGAGCTAAAGGAATAAAGTGTCTTGCCATTTCATCAGCAGTACCCCGTCCCTATCCCAGAATCAGCTATGTCGCAGTGAGCACAAAAGCATGAGCAAAATCTGCTTCCTTCTTTGTGGCTGGGGTTCCAAAACAGAATGGCACAAATATGAGATGATTTTATTTTTTATGATGTTGTTTCCTGGGATCTGTTGTCTTGCCTCAACACTTTAATATTCATTACATAATTTATCCTTTTTTTGCATAAATATTTATGGATTTTCTCCTACTCCTTGGTGCTGTCAGGTCATAAATCAGAGTCCTTGCCCTCAGTCACCCCATGACTAAGGTGTGAAAAATATTATTATCCTCCCTTTAATGAACAAGGAAATGGATACTCAGAAAGGTTAAGTGACTTTCCAGCATGAGCATTGGAGAAGGAAAAAAGCCCAGCTTTTTCAGTCTTTCAGAGATGTGAATTCCTTTTTATCCACATTCCTTCAAAAAAGACAAACCTCATGACAGCTCTCAGTACTGCCTTATAAATGCCGTTATAGTTTTCCCCAAAATATATCAAGATATGTGAATACACATAGGAAGGACATTTATTTTTGGACTTAGAGAAATAATTTTTTGTGTAATAATGAAAGAAAGAAGTATAATTTAAACAGAACTTCATCAAAAAATTTTTCTGCATGAGCAATTTGGTTGTGAGAAAATTACCTGCTGAGATAATTGCTTTAGTTTTGTGTTTTCTCACTATGATTCTGTGAGAAATGCAGGCCTGAATTTTTGCAACTAATATGCCTACAAAATTTTCTATTTAACTCACTTGCCCAATGGACTTAATTTTTTTCTGTAGAATAAAGTCTTTCTATAAGATAGGGCAAACTCCTTTAGGACAATCTAATATTCCTATTAATTCAATTCATTAAACATTAATTGAGAATTTAGACTTAGGATGCAACAGTGTAAAATCTTGAGCCCTTGTACCCAAAGGATCCAGATCTGGCAGTGAAGGAGACTAATCACAATGCCTGGGGAGATTTTTTAGTAGGACTGGATTGTAAGGAAGCGAGATAGCTCTTCAGAAGAAGTGATTAACTCAGTTTGAAGATGTGTGTCAAGAAAAGCCTCCTGGAAGAGGAGATGATTGAACTTCTCTGTAACAAGAGCCTTCTCACTATTCTCTGTGCCAACCATGTACATTTCTACTTCTTACTTTGGCTTAGTTTAATGACTACCATTTATTGAGCATTTACCATATCAAGGTCACAATGTTAAGGATACAAAGTCTTATCACACTAGTCTTCAAGGAATTTAGAGTTACCAAAAGAATTTATTTCCTGTGTCTCCCTTGAATTTACTCATTACATTTAGAAAACTTCAAATATGTACAAGATATTGATTTCCAACATCTCTGTTTCCTTTGTCCTAGCTGGCGTTAACATCAGGAGAGTTCTGGGTCTCCTGAACAATACATCCCTTACCTGATAAGACACTATATAGTTTTCATAATTCATCAGATTTTCCTTTTCAAAGGAGACTAAATTATATTTGAGAATCAAATTTGTTGGTAAATTCATAAGTAGTATTTTTGGAATATTTGGCTCCATTTACTTTCTTCTTTCCCTCTTTCTTTCTTTCTTTTTTTTTTTGCCATTTTGCTATATTTTGCATGTCCTTGTAAGCCACCTTGAGACACTTTTAGACTGAATGATCCCCTCTAAATAAATAAAAGTAATATTTGCACTGCTTTTTTTATATCCAAGTCTGTAGCACAGGGCTAGCATGGGGCTAGGGTCACATCACAACCTTCAGGGATGAATTTTCTGGGAAACATTTGACTGTTTTGCTGGTCTATGAATAGTTGGAAAAGTAGGCAGTCACCTAAAGGAACACAGGAGCAAAGCTCTTCTTCTGCTTCATGATCATAACAAATTGAAACAAAACCAAGATGAGAATTTCAAAGACCAATCCTGGAGTCTTCAAATCTGAGCAACAAAAAGATGATTTCAGGTCTTGAAATTCTCTATCTAGAAGACAGGAAATGGGAAAAACTTATTTTTGTTCCTGATTTGCCAAGATGTAATATATTCCTTTTCTTAAATTTTATTGATTTTGCTAAACTCTGAACTCTGTTTGGCTTTAGGGAGAGGCATAGATTTTTATGTCAAAAAATTTGTTCCTTGCTAAGAGCCTATGGAAGATACATTGAATAGGCTTATTGAAACGAGTCTTCAATGACCAACATACAGAAAACCCAAGTAAACCACTGACTGGCTCCAGGAAGCTGGACTCAGCCCAGGTCTTAATGACCTATTCTGTAGAATGCATTCCAGCCAATTAAAACTCCCAGCCTGGCCTCCAAACAAAGTGATAATGCTGGCCCTACCCAAGTTTCTACCCTCTGATTCTTAGACCACCCAGAAAGTTGTTGATACAGCATCCAGCTATTTCTTGCCTGTAGCATACAGTACAGCACATTTGTCTTCTGTGCCAGCTGTTACTTGTCTGTATAAGAGAAAGGTAATAGCAGAGATTGGAGGTTCCTTGGAAGAGTCCCCTTTTTGTTCCCCTTTCTTCCATAGACTTTCCCCTTTAATAATCTGCTGTGATGGTATGAGATTTTATCATGAAGTACTGATTCTTTGGATTCAAGTGTTTCCATATTCTTATGACTCTATGTCCCAATGTGAATGAGTCTTCCTCATCCTGACAGCTTCCCTTCCTAAAACTGAGGGATAATTGCCTTGTTATTAAGGAGAACAATGAAAAAAGGAGAAAAAGAAAAAGAGACAGAAAGGAGAGAGAGAGAGCCAGTCTAATCCCAAGATGGCAGACCTATGTACGGATATACATCCCACCTTTGTATCCCCAGGATGACCAAAAAAACCTCAAATCATGCATGAATTGATTTAAAACAATTTACTTTAAAAAGTAGAGATTCAGCAAAATAAATACAAATTTTTCCTGGGGGAAAATATCTTCATCCTAAGACTGGGGAACCTCCACAAATAAATTTTCAAGGGAAATAACCAGCCTGCAGTTAATATAAGCAGATTCACAAACAAGTGAATATATTCACAAGGCAGCAGAAACAATAGATAACCAAAATATTATCACAAAGATTTCATATTTTATAAACATCACAGAAATACTATAAAATGGTTACTATATCTATGTCTAAAAATATTAAAAGCTCTTGAAAATATCTTCAGGGAACAGGAAACCATAAAACATAGGTTAGCAGATTAAACAACAATGGAAACAAATAACTGGCCTCTGCTTAGGATGTAGAAAGCTCAAAAAATTTCATTCTCACCTTTAAAACAAGAAAAATCTGGATAATCTATGAAAATATATTTTTTCTTGATGCCATCAGAAAGTTAAGGTTGCAGGGCAACTGACTAGCCTGAGGCCTATGGGAAGGGAAAGTCTCCAAGGAGAGATGGGACATAAGCACTTGCTCATCTGGGGCATGTGTTGAGCATCATTTAAGCTGGTAAGGAGTACTCAGCTAAAATTCGTAACAATTGCTAAAGGCTAAGTATCACATAGTGTGATAATATAGAAATACTGGAGCCACAGACACAAGGAAATTATCTCTTATTCTCAGGCTTTTTTTTCCATGGGCCACACTGGACACTCACAAAAAAGATGGGGGAAGGTGAGAGAAAGGCTTCAAGGTGGTACTGGCCTTGGAAGAGGGGAGCAGCAGCAACTGCAGGAAAGGCACGAAATCCCACATGTATTCTGTTTCTCTGTCTCTCTTAGAGAACAAAAGGCTAAGAAAATAACAAAACCCTGTACTTTTCAAGACATAAGGTACAAGTGATGACATCACAACAGGGGGAAGAGTAAAACGTTTATCCTTGGGGAATAGAAGGGAACAGGAAAATATCTTGTGTCCAGAACAATAGAGATCCCATACCATTGAGAAATAGGCAGGATCATGGACCCCAGGACAAAGCATCTAAGACTGAGGCTGAACCAGGACAACAGAGAATGTCCACCTGTTCCCCCTGCCTTTAACCAGGTTAGCAAGTATTGAGTAACAAATAACAGCAGTTTATAGGGATGGAGGGAGTGAATCTCTATAAATCTCAGGCACAACAAGAAGACTCAATGCTAATAGTGAGTCAGACACTGAGAAAATACCTCTGACAAAACCGATCCTTCTCTCAAGCACAAGGTAATGCTAGAGAAATTTGAAGCCTGTGGTAGGCCAAGGGTAAACACAGCAAGAATAAAACCCAAACCCAGCTCAACACCAAACTAAAGTGATTAAACTCCCCCTCCCCCCACTAAAGGCATAGTAAAGGAAAATGCATACTTATTTTTAATAAAAAATAATATTGGTCTTAATATCTACTGTTCTACACAAAATACTCAGCTTCCAGCAAAAAAATTATGAAGCAAGAACTCAGACAACACACTATCAGGAGAAAAAGTAGTCAATGAAACCAGACTCAGACATGATCCAGGTTCTTCAACTACCAAATAAAGAATTTAAAGTAACTTTAATTAATAATCTATTGGCTTCAGTGGAGAAAGTGGAACACATTCATGAATATAGAGGGGATTTTATGGAACAGATAGAAAGATAGAAATTATAAGAAAAAATCAAATGAAAATGCTAAAAATGAAAAAACTAGAGAAAAAAGAGATGAAGAATGTCTTTGGTGGACTCATAAGAAAAGTCTACACAGGGGAGAAAAAAACATCAGTGAACTTGAAGAGAGTTTAACAAAAAGTACCCAAACTGAAACAGAAAGAAATAAGAATGGGGAAAAAGAAGAAAATAAGCATAAAAGAACATCAAGAGCTGTGGGACAATATTAGACAACATAACATACATATAAATGAAATCTCAGAAGAAGAATAGCAGCAGAAGGGAGGAAAAAAACAAAAGAGATAAAGACCATAAGTTTGTGTTCTCTGTCTGTGAGTCTATTTCTGTTTTATAAATAAGTTTATTTGTATCATTTTTTTAGATTCCACATATAAGTGATATCATATGATATTTGTCTTTGTATGGCTTACTTCACTTAGTATGATAATCTCTAGGTCCATCCATGTTGTTGAAAATGGCATTATTTCATTCTTTTTTATGGCTGAGTAATATTCCATTTTGTATATATACCACTTCTTCTTTATCCATTCAACTGTTAATGGACACTTAAGTTGCTTCCATGCCTTGACTATTGTAAATAGTGCTACATGAACATTGAGGTGTATGCTTCTTTTCAAATTATGGTTTTCCCTGGATATATGCCCAGCAGTGGGATTGCAGGATCATATGGTAACTCTATTTTTAGTTTTGTAAGGAACCTCCATACTGTTTTCTATAGTGGCTGTACCAATTTACATTCCCACTGACAGTGTAGGAGGGTTTCCTTTTCTCCACACCCTCTCCAGCATTTATTTGTAGACTTTTTGATGATGACCATTCTGACTGGTGTGAGGTGATACCTCATTGTAGTTTTCATTTGCAATCCTCTAATAATTAGTGATGTTGAGCATCTTTTCATGTGCCTTTTGGTCATGTGTATGTCTTCTTTGGAGAAATGTCTGTTTAGATCTTCTGCCTATTTTTTGATTGGGTTGTTTGTTTTTTTGATATTGAGCTGTATGAGCTATTTGTATATTTTGGAGATTAATCTCCTGTTGATTGCATTGTTTGCAAATATATTCTCCTATTTGTAAGTTGTCTTTTTGTTTTGTTTATGGTTTCTTTTGCTGTGCAAAAGCTTTTAATTTTAATTAGGTTCCATTTATTTATCTTTGTTTTTATTTCCATTACTCTAGGAGATGGATCCAAAAAGCTATTGCTGCAATTTATGTCAAAGAGTGTTCTGCCTATGTTTTCCTCAAACTGGAGTTTTACAGTGTTTCAGTTTTACATTTAGATCTTTAATCCATTTTGAGTTTATTTTTGTGTATGGTGTTAGAGAATGTTCTAAGTATGGTTACCTAAGGGTAAAGGGAGGGAGAAATAAATTAGGAGTTTGGGATTAAAATATACATGCTACTATATATAAAATAGATAAATAACAGGGACCTACTGTATATCACAAGGACCTATACTCAACATCTTATAATAACTTATAAGGGAAGAGAATGTAAAAAAGATATATATATATTTATATATATGTATAACTGAATCATTCTGCTCTACACCTGAAATTAACACAACATTGTAAATCAACATTTCAATAAGAATTAAAATAAATAAATAATACAGACCACTATTTTTAAAAAAGAGATAGTAACCAAGAATTTTCCAGCATTAATGAAAACAACTAAATCACAATTCCAAGAAGCTCAGAGAACACCAGTCCGGATAAATAACTACAGTACATCACCACCCCCCCAAAAAAGATACATACATATGTCATCTTGAACTGCTAAACATCAAAGGTAAAGAGAAAATCCTGAAGGGAACCAAAGAAAGAAAAAAAAAAGAAAAAAAAAACACATGATATAGAGAAAACAAGATAAGAGTTATACCAGACAGACTGCTCATCAGAAATTGTTCAAGCCAGAAGACAATGGAGAACAAATTTAAAGTACTTTAAAAAAAACAAAAAAGTTAACAGAGTTCTCTACCCCATGAGGGGTGGGGAGGAGACTTTCAAAAATAAAGAGGAAATAAAAAATTTTTCAGACAAACAAAAACTGAGAAAATTTATTACCAGCAGATGTACACTAAGAGAAATCTTAAAAGTTCTTTGGGCAGAAGTAACATGATACTACAGAAAAACCTGAATCTATAGAAGAAAATGAAGAGCAGTGGAAATCACATCAATATAGGTAAACACACATGTTGGGGCTCAACTGAGGGTATTGGGGGCTCAACTGAGGGTGTTGGGGCTCCTGGTGGGGCTAAATTACCATGAGGGTTAAGCAGACAAAAGGATACAGTTCTTCATGCAATGGCTGAACTCAAATCAAGTGTCTGAAAGAGCTGGACTCTGAAGATCTGTGTCATAATGGCTGCTGAAACTTCTACTCCAAATTCAAGGGCAGATTCAACTTACTTACAAGAGAGATATCTTAATAAAGGTCAAAAGATGATATTACAGAACAAAAGGAGATATGTCAGGCACTATTAACAAAAAGAAATCTGGTGTAATGATGTTGATAGTAAACACAATAAAGAGCATTATTGAAATAAAGTCAGTCACAGCAGGTGTAGAGGTGCAAGAACATGAGTGTTCTCCCATTGGAGGGAGCTGGAGCACTTCTCTTGAGTCAGTGATCAATCCATTGTGGTCCAACATACAGAAGTGAGGGAGTGATGAAAAACGGTAGAGCTGCTGGGTCATGAAGATGCAAATGTGATTGAAAGTTCTCACAACCTCCACTCCAGGTTTGGAAAAAGTTGTGTTAGGAGTTGGGAAGTCTTCCCTCTTTTTCTATCCTTTGGAAGATTGGAAGAGTAAGATTGGCATTTCTGTTCTGTGACTGTCTCATAGAATTTACTCAATCTGATAAAGAAGCTGTCTGAGCCTGGTGATTTGTTTGTTGGAAGATTTTTAAATTAACAACTCAATTTATTTAAAGGTTATAGGACTATTTGAGTTTTCTGTTTCTTAAGTCATATTTGGTGTGAATTTTACAAGCAACATATAGCTGGATTTTTGTTTATCCAGTCTAGAAATACTTACCTTTAACTGGGAAGTGTGGTCTATTTGCATTTATTGCAGTTAAGGAAATATTTAGAGTTTGGTTACAAGATGGTGGACTAGGAAGATGCTGAGCTCACCTCCTCCCATGGGCACACCAAAATTACGACTATTTACAGAGCAATTACTGATGAGAAAAACCACGAGACTAGTAGAAAGGATATAAAAAAGAGACCACAGTGAGATGGGTAGGAGGGGTGGAGACGCAGTACAGTCAAGACCCATACACCCAGGTGGTGACCCACAAGAAGATGATAATTATAATTGCAGCAACTGTCCCCAAGGAGTGACTGGCCCAAGGCTAATATCAGGTTCCCCAGCCAGGGGTTCTGCACCAGGAAGATGAGCCCCCAGAAGTTTGGCTTTGTAGTTCAGTTTGGCTTTGAAGGTTTGGCTTACTTTTGGGAGAGCCAGAGGACTATGGGAAATAGAGACTCTACTCTCATACACTCCAGGACCCAGGGCAGGAGCAGTAATTTGAAAGGAGCCTGAGTTAGACCCACCTGCTGATCTTAGAGAGCCTTCTGGAGACAGGAGGGAACTTGCAGCTCACCCTGGGGACATAGACACTGGTAGCAGTTATTTTGGGGAACTTGTTCTACCACATAGATACTGGTGCTGGCAAGTGCTATTTTGGAGTCCTTCTTTAGCTTATTGGCCCCAGGACCTGGTTCTGCCCACCAGTGGGTCTGCACTATTCCAAAGACCAGACTCACCCATCAGTGAATAGGCACAAGCCTCAGAACCTCCTGGGCCTTAGCCCCACTGACCAATGAGCTGACACACCAGCTCTGGGAACCCCAGGTACCTGCAGCAAGAGACTCCAAGACTTGGCTCCACCCACCAGTGAGCTGGTACTAGCCTCCAGAACACCCAGGCCCCAGCCCTGCCCATCAACAGACTGATACCACCTCTGACATACCATGTACCCCTCAGCCAGCCATGTCAGGAACCAGCTCCACCATCAGCAGGCAAACACTAGATCTGGGATGCCTGGCCTCACACCACCCAAACCAGAACCTGACTCCACCAACCAGTGTTCCGCACTAGACCCTGGACCCCTGAGAGCTCCACAGCTAGTTGCCTCATAAACTAACTCTGCCCACCAGTGACCAGCAGCCTCTGCACAGGCAGGGCCTGGCAACCAACTAGACCAGGAGCCAACAATGACTACCAGACCACTCACAGTAATCAGCCTGCCACAACAGAGAGACCCACACAGCTCACATAGGGGCAACCCTGGAGCATATAGCTCTGGATACCTGAGGAGAGTATGCTGCTGAGAGGCATAGGACATCTCCTACAAAAGGCCACTTCTCCACGGTTGGGAAACATAATCAACCTACCAAACCCATGGAAATAAAAACAACAAATTAGACACAATAAGGCAACAGAAGAGTATGATCCAAATGAAGAAATGAGATAAAATTACAGAAGAACTAAGTAAATTGGAAATGGGCAATCCATCCAATAAAGAATTCAAGGTAATGATCTTAAAGATGTTCAAGGAATTCAGGAGAAGAATGGACGAAAAAGTGAGAAGTTAGAAGTTTTTAAAAAAGAGCTAGAAAATATAAATTAGAACCAAACAGAGATGAAGAATACAATAACTGAAATGAAAAATACACTCAAAGGAATCACAGTATATTAGATAATACAGAGGAATAGATGAGTGAGCTGGAAGACAGAGTAGTGGAAATCACTGAAGCTGAACAGAAAAAAGAAAAGAGAATAAATACTAATGAGGACAGTTTAAGAGACCTTTAGGACAACATCAAGCTTGACAACATTTGCATTATAGGGTTCTCAGAAAGAAAAGAGAAAGAGAAAAGGGCAAAGAATGTAATTGAAGTCATAGTAGCTGAAAACTGCCCTGAGGAAACAGACATCTAGGTCCAGGAAGCACAAATAGTTCCAAATAGGATCAACACAAGGAGGGCCACACCAAGACATATTGTAATTAAAATGGCAAAAATTAAAGATAAAGAGAGAATATTAAAAGCAGTGAGGGAAAAGCATCAAGTTATGTACAAGGGAATGTCCATAGGGATATCTGCAAACTTTTCAGTAGAAATCCTGCAGGTCAGAAGGGAGTGGAAAGATATATTTAAAATAATGAAAGGGAAAAACCTAAAACCAAGAATACTTTACCTGGCAAAGCTTTTATTCAGATTTGATGGAGAAATCAAAATTTTTGCAGATAAGGAAAAACTAAGAGTTCAGCACAATAAGGCCAACATTACAAGAAAAGTTAAAAGGACTTCTCTAAGTCAAAAAGAAAAGCCCACAACTAGAAATATGAAAATTATGAAAGGAAAAATCTTAATGGAAAGGACAAATATACAGTAAAGGTAGTAAATCAACCATGTATGAAGCTAGTAGAAGGTTAAAAGACAGAAGTAGTAAAAACATCTACATACACAATAAATAGTTACAGGATACACAAAACAAAAAGGGGGTAGAATAAAAATGCAGGATTTTTAAAACATGTTTGAACTTAAGAGATCAGCAACTTAAAATAATTTTATAAATATAAGTAGATATGTAGTTTTATTTTTATATGTATAGTTATACAGTTAAATATAACTTCAGGTTAACCTCAAACCAAAATCTATAACAGATGACACACACAGAAAAAAGAAAGGAATCCAAACATAACACTAAAGATAATCATTAAATTTCAAGGAAAGGACAACAATAGAAGAAACAAGAAACAAAAAAGAACTGCAAAAACAACTCCAAAACAGCACAATGACAAGAAGTACATACCATTCGATCATTACTTTAAATGTAAATGAATGAAATGCTCCGATCGAAAAACAGAGTGTCTGAATGGATATATGCTGCCCACAAGCAACTCTCTTCAGATCTAGACACACACAGACTGAAAGTGTGGGGATGAAAAAAGATGTTCCATGCAAATGGAAATCAAAAGAAATCCAGGGAAAAAATACTTGTATGTGACAAAATAGACTTTAAAATAAAGAAAATGCAACAATCCAAAATTTATGGGACACAGCAAAAGCAGTTCTAAGAGGGAAGTTTATAGTGATACAAGCCTACCTCAGGAAATAAGAAAAAAACCAAATAAACAACCTATCCTTACACCTAAAGGAATGAGAAAAAAGAACAAACAAAACCCAAAGTTAGTAAAAGGAAAGAAATAATAAAGATCAGAGAAGAAATTAATGAAATGGAGACAAAAAATAGAAAGAATGAATGAGACTAAGAGGTGGTTTTTTGAAAAGATAAATAAAATTGAAAAACATTTAGCCAGTCACATCAAGAAGAAAAGAGATAAGTCCTGAATCAATAAAATCAGAAGTGGAAAAGAAGAAGTTACAATGAATATCACAGGAATATTCAGGATCATATGAGATTACTACAAACAACTATATGCCAATCAAATGGGCAACCTAGAAGAAATGGGTAAATTCCTAGAAATATACCATCTCCCAAGATTGAGTCAGGATGAAACAGAAAATCTAAACAGACCTATTACCAGTCATGAAATTGAATTAGCAATAAAAAAAATTCCATCAAAGTCCAGGACCAGATGCTTCAGAAGTGAATTCTACCAAACATTTACAGCAGAGTTAACACCTATCCTTCTCAAACTATTTCAACAAATTGCAGAGGAAGGAGCCCTTCCAAACTTATTCTATCAGACCAACATCCTGATACCAAAACCAGAGTAAGACATTACAAAAAAAGAAAATTACTCTACAATATCACTGATGAACATGGACGCAAAAATCCTCAAAAAAATATTAGCCAATCGAATTCAATAATACATTAAAAGGATTATACACCACAATCAAGTGAAATTTATCCTGGGGGTACAAGGATGGTTCAATACTCATAAATCAATCAACATGATCCACCACATTAACAAATTGAAATATAACTATCATATGATCATCTCAATAGATGCAGAAAAACATTCTGACAAAATTCAACATCCAAAAACTCTCCAGAAAGTGGGCATAGAGGGAACACACCTCAACATAATAAAGGTCATATATGACAAGCCCACAGCTAACATCATACTCAATGGCAAAAAGCTGAAAGCATTTCCTATAAGATTAGGAATAAGATCAGGATGCCCACTCTTGCCACTTTTATTCAACATAGTATTGGAAGTCCTAATCGCAGCAGTCAGAGAAGAAAAAGAAATAAAAGGAATCTAAATTGGAAAAATAGTAAAACTATGACTGTTTTCAGATGACAAATAGGAAATCCTAAAGATGCCACCAAAAAACTATTAGAATTCATCAATGAATTTGGCAAAGTTGCTAGGTACACAAAAAATGTACAGAAATCTGTTGCATTTCTATACACTAATACCAAACTATCAGGAAGAGAAAGTAAGAAAACAATCCTATCTACAATTACATCACAAAGAATAAAATACCTAAAAATAAATCTAAGGAAGTAAAAGACCTATACTCAGAAAACTGTAAGACACTGATGAAAGAAATTGAAGATGGCACAAACAAATGGAAAGATATGCTATGCTCATAGCCTGAAATAATTGAAATTATTAAAATTAGCATACTACTGAAGACAATGTACAGATTCAATGCAATCCCCTTCCAAATAACAATGACATTTTCCACAGAACTAGAAGAAATAATTCTAAAATTTTATGGAAACCCAAAGACACCAAATAGCCAAAACAATCTTGAGAGATAAGGACAAACCTGGAAGTAGGACACTCCCTAATTTCAAGCTATACTAAAAATTACAGTAATCGAAATAATATAGTACTGACACAAAAACAGACACTGATCAATGGAACAGAATAGACAGCACAGAAATGAACCCACATTTTTATGGGGAATTAATCTACAACAAAGGAGGTAGGAATAGACAATGGGAAAAAGACAGCCTCTTCAATAAACGGTGCTGGAAAAACTGGACAGCTACATGCAAAAAGGATCAAAGTGGACTACTTTCTCATACTATATACAAAAATAAATTCAAAATGGATTAAAAACTGAAATGCAAGACCTGAAACCATAAAACTCCTAGAAGAAAACACAGTCAGTACTCTCTTTGACATCATCATAGTAATAATTTTTGGGTATGTCTCCTCAAGTAAGGGAAACAAAAACAAACAAATGGGACTACATCACTCTAAAGCTTTTGCCCGGTGAAGTAAAGTATCAACAAAATGAAAAATGCCATCTACTAAACAGAAGAAGATATCCACAAATAATATATATTTTAAGGAGTTAAAATGACAAATATACAAAGAACACATACAACTCAACATCAAAAACACAAACAACTCAAGTAAAAAATAGAGGAACTGAACAGAATTTTTTCTGAAGAAGGCATATAGGCCATTTGCAGGAGACTTCCAGAAAGATGGTGGAAGAGTAAGACGCAGAGATCACCTTCCTCCCCACAGATACAACAGAAATATATCTACACATGGAACAACTCTTACGGAGCACCTACTGAACGCTGGCAGAAGACCTCAGACCTCCCAAAAGGCAAGGAACCCCCCACGTACCTGGTTAGGGCAAAAGAAAAAATAAACAGAGACAAAAGGATAGGGATGGGTCCTGCACCAGCAGGATGGAGCTGTGAAGGAGGAAAAGTGTCCACACACTAGGAAACCCCTTTGCGGGCGGAGACTGTGGGTGGCGGAGTGGGGGAGCTTCGGAGTCACGGAGGAGAGCACAGCAACAGGGGTGCGGAGGGCAAAGCGGAGAGATTCCAGCACAGAGGATCGGGGCCGACTGGCACTCACCAGCCGAGAGGCTTGTCTGCTCGCCCACTTGGGCGGGCAGGGCTGGGAGCTGAGGCTCCGGCTTTGGTAGGTAGGAGCACCGGGAGAGGACTGGGGTTGGCGGCGTGAATACAGCCTGCAGGGCGTTAGTGCACCACGGCTAGCTGGGAGGGAGTCCGGGGAAAAGTCTGGACCTGCCGAAGAGGCAAGAGACTTTTTCTTCCCTCTTTATTTCCTGGTGCGTGAAGAGAGGGGATTAAGAACGCTGCTTAAAGAAGCTGCAGAGACGGGCACGAGCCGCGGCTAAAAGTGCAGACCACAGAGACAGATATGAGATGCTAAGGCCGCTGCTGCCGCCACCAAGAAGCCTGTGTGCGAACACAGGTCACTATCCACACCCCACTTCCAGGGAGCCTGTGCAGCCCGCCACTGCCAGGGTCCCAGGATCCAGGGACAACTCCCCCGGGAGAACGCATGGCGCACCTCAGGCTGGCAACGTCATGCAGCCTCTGCTGCCACAGGCCCACCCCGCACTCCGTGACCCTCCCTACCCCCCGGCCTGAGTGAGCCAGAGCCACCGAATCAGCGGCTCCTTTAACCCCGTCCTGTCTGAGCAAAGAACAGACGCCCTCCAGGGACCTACACGCACAGGCGGGGCCAAATCTAAAGCTGAGCCCCTGGGAGCTGTGAGAACAAAGAAGAGAAAGGGAAATTTCTCCCAGCAGCCTCAGAAGCAGCAGATTAAAGCTCCACAATCAACTTGATGTACCCTGCATCTGTGGAATACATGAATAGAAGATGAATCATCCCAAATTAAGGAGCCGTGTGGATGAAAGGCTCTTGGTGCTGCAGCCAGGAGTTAGTGCTGTGCCTCTAAGGTGGGAGAGCCAACTTCAGGACACTGGTCCACAAGAGGCCTCCCAGATGCACATAATATCAAACGGCGAAAAACTCCCAGAGATCTCCATCTCAAAGCCAGCACCCAGCTTCACTCAACAACCAGCAAGCTACAGTGCTGGACACCCTATGCCAAACAACTAGCAACACAGGAACACAACACCACCCATTAGCAGAGAGGCTGCCCAAAATCATAATAAGTCTACAGACACCCCAAAACACACAACTGGATGCGCTCCTGCCCAACAGAAAGACAAGATCCAGCCTCATCCACCACAACACAGGCACTACTCCCCTCCACCAGGAAGCCTACACAACTCACTGAACCAATCTTAGCCACTGGGGACAGACACTAAAAACAACAGGAACTACGAACCTTCAGCCTGCAAAAAGGAGACCCCAAACACAGTAAGATGAGCAAAATGAGAAGACAGAAAAACACACAGCAGATGAAGGAGCAAGATAAAAACCCACCAGACCTAACAAATGAAGAGGAAATAGGCAGTCTACCTGAAAAAGAATTCAGAATAATGATAGTAAAGATGATCCAAAATCTTGGAAATAGAATAGACAAAACGCAAGAAACATTTAACAAGGACCTAGAAGAACTAACGATGAAACAAACAATGATGAAGAACACAATAAATGAAATGAAAAATACTCTAGATGGGATCCATAGCAGAATAACTGAGGCAGAAGAACGGATAAGTGACCTGGAAGATAAAAGAGTGGAAATAACTACTGCAGAGCAGAATAAAGAAAAAAGAATGAAAAGAACTGAGGACAGTCTCAGAGACTTCTGGGACAACGTTAAATGCACCAACGTTCAAATTATAGGGGTTCCAGAAGAAGAAGAGAAAAAGAAAGGGACTGAGAAAATATTTGAAGAGATTATAGTTGAAAACTTCCCTAATATGGGAAAGGAAATAGTTAATCAAGTCCAGGAAGCACAGAAAGTCCCATACAGGATAAATCCAAGGAGAAATATGCCAAGACACATATTAATCAAACTGTCAAAAATTAAATACAAAGAAAGCATATTAAAAGCAGAAGGGAAAAACAACAGATAACACACAAGGGAATCCCCATAAGGTTAACAGCTGATCTTTCAGCAGAAACTCTGCAAGCCAGAAGGGAGTGGCAGGACATATTGAAAGTGTTGAAGGAGAAAAACCTGCAACCAAGATTACTCTACCCAGCAAGGATCTCATTCAGATTTGATGGAGAAATTAAAACCTTTACAGACAAGCAAAAGCTGAGAGAGTTTAGCACCACCAAACCAACTCTACAACAACTGCTAAAGGAACTTCTCTAGGCAAGAAACACAAAAGAAGGAAAAGACCTACAATAACGAACCCAAAACAATTAAGAAAATGGGAATGGGAACATACATATCAATAATTACCTTAAATGTAAATGGACTAAATGCTCCCACCAATAGACACAGATTGGCTGAATGGATACAAAAACAAGACACATATATTTGCTGTCTACAAGAGACCCACTTCAGACCTAGAGACACATACAGACTGAAAGTAAAGGGATGGAAAAAGGTATTTCATGCAAATGGAAATCAAAAGAAAGCTGGAGTAGCAATTCTCATATCAGACAAAATAGACTTTAAAATAAAGACTATTAGAAGAGACAAAGAAGGACACTACATAATGATCAAGGGATCGATCCAAGAAGAAGATATAACAATTGTAAGTATTTATGCACCCTACATAGGAGCACCTCAATACATAAGGCAAATACTAACAGCCATAAAAGGGGAAATTGACAGTAACACATTCATAGTAGTGGACTTTAACATCCCACTTTCACCAATGGACAGATCTTCCAAAATGAAAATAAATAAGGAAACACAAGCTTTAAATGCTACATTAAACAAGATGGACTTAATTGATACTTATAGGACATTCCATCCAAAAACAACAGAATACACATTTTTCTCAAGTGCTCATGGAACATTCTCCAGGATTGATCATATCTTGGGTCACAAATCAAGCCTCGGTAAATTTAAGAAAATTGAAATTGTATCAAGTATCTTTTCCGACCACAACGCTATGAGACTAGATATCAATTACAGGAAAAGATCTGTAAAAAATGCAAACACATGGAGGCTAAACAATGCACTACTTAATAACGAAGTGATCACTGAAGAAATCAAAGAGGAAATCAAAAAATACCTAGAAACAAATGACAATGGAGACACGACAACTCAAAATCTATGGGATGCAGCAAAAGAAGTTCTAAGAGGGACGTTTATAGCAATACAATCCTACCTTAAGAAACAGGAAACATCTCGAATAAACAACCTAACCTTTCACCTAAAGCAATTAGAGAAAGAAGAACAAAAAAACCTCAAAGTTAGCAGAAGGAAAGAAATCATAAAAATCAGATCAGAAATAAATGAAAAAGAAATGAAGGAAATGATAGCAAAGATCAATAAAACTAAAAGCTGGTTCTTTGAAAGGATAAACAAAATTGATAAACCATTAGCCAGCCTCACCAAGAAAAAAAGGGAGAAGACTCAAATCAATAGAATTAGAAATGAAAAAGGAGAAGTAACAACTGACACTGCAGAAATAAAAAAGATCATGAGAGATTACTACAAGCAACTCTATGCCAATAAAATGGACAACCAGGAAGAAATGGACAAATTCTTAGAAAGGCACAACCTGCCAAGACTGAATCAGGAAGAAATAGAAAATATGAACAGACCTAACAAAAGCACTGAAATTGAAACTGTGATTAAAAATCTTCCAACAAACAAAAGCCCAGGACCAGATGGCTTCACAGGTGAATTCTATCAAACATTTAGAGAAGAGTTATCACCTATCCTTCTCAAACTCTTCCAAAATATAGCAGAGGGAGGAACACTCCCCAACTCATTCTACGAGGCCACCATCACCCTGATGCCAAAACCAGACAAAGATGTCACAAAGAAAGAAAACTACAGGCCAATATCACTTATGAACATAGATGCAAAAATCCTCAACAAAATACTAGCAAACAGATTCCAACAGCACATTAAACGGATCATACACCATGATCAAGTGGGGTTTATTCCAGGAATGCAAGGATTCTTCAATATATGCAAATCAATCAACATGATACAGCATATTAACAAATTGAAGGAGAAAAACCATATGATCATCTCAATAGATGCAGAGAAAGCTTTTGACAAAATTCAACACCCATTTATGATAAAAACCCTGCAGAAAGTAGGCACAGAGGGAACTTTCCTCAACATAATAAAGACCATATATGACAAACCCACAGCCAACTTCGTCCTCAATGGTGAAAAACTGAAAGCATTTCCACTAAGATCAGGAACAAGACAAGGTTGCCCACCCTCACCACTGTTATTCAACATAGTTTTGGAAGTTTTAGCCACAGCAATCAGAGAAGAAAAGGAAATAAAAGGAATCCAAATTGGAAAAGAAGAAGTAAAGCTGTCACTGTTTGCAGATGACATGATACTATACATAGAGAATCCTAAAGATACTACCAGAAAACTACTAGAGCTAATCAATGAATTTGGTAAAGTAGCAGGATACAAAATTAATGCACAGAAATCTTCAATAAGTGTTGCTGGGAAAACTGGACAGCTACATGTAAAAGTATGAGATTAGATCACTCCCTAACACCATACACAAAAATAAGCTCAAATGGATTAAAGACCTAAATGTAAGGCCAGAAACTATCAAACTCTTAGAGGAAAACATAGGCAGGACACTCTATGACATAAATCACAGCAAGGTCCTTTTTGACCCAACTCCTAAAGAAATGGAAATAAAAACAAAAATAAAAACAAAAATAAACAAATGGGACCTAATGAAACTTAAAAGCTTTTGCGCAGCAAAGGAAACCATAAACAAGACCAAAAGACAACCCTCAGAATGGGAGAAAATATTTGCAAATGAAGCAACTGACAAAGGATTAATCTCCAAAATTTATAAGCAGCTCATGCAGCTTAATAACAAAAAAACAAACAACCCAATCCAAAAATGGGCAGAAGACCTACATAGACATTTCTCCAAAGAGGATATACAGACTGCCAACAAACACATGAAAGAATGCTCAACATCACTAATCATTAGAGAAATGCAAATCAAAACTGCAATGAGATATCATCTCACACCAATCAGAATGGCCATCATCAAAAAATCTAGAAACAATAAATGCTGGAGAGGGTGTGGATAAAAGGGAACCCTCTTACACTGTTGGTGGGAATGTAAATTGATACAGCCACTGTGGAGAACAGTATGGAGGTTCCTTAAAAAACTACAAATAGAACTACCATATGAACCAGCAATCCCACTACTGGGAATATACCCTGAGAAAACCATAATCCAAAAAGAGTCATGTACCAAAATGTTCATTGCAGCTCTATTTACAATAGCCCAGAGGTGGAAACAACCTAAGTACCCATCATCGGATGAATGGATAAAGAAGATGTGGCACATATATACAATGGAATATTACTCAGCCATAAAAAGAAATGAAATTGAGCAATTTGTAATGAGGTGGATGGACCTAGACTCTGTCATACAGAGTGAAGTAAGTCAGAAAGAGAGAGACAAATACCGTATGCTAACACATATATATGGAATTTAAAAAAAAAATGTCATGAAAAACCTAGGGGTGAAACAGGAATAAAGACACAGACTTACTAGAGAATGGACTTGAGGCTATGGGGAGAGGGAAGGGTAAACTGTGACAAAGCGAGAGAGAGGCATGGATATATATACACTACCAAACATAAGGTAGATAGCTAGTGGGAAGCAGCCGCATAGCACAGGGAGATCAGCTCGGTGCTTTGTGACCGCCTGGAGGGGTGGGATAGGGAGGGTGGGAGGGAGGGAGACACAAGCGGGAAGAGATATGGGAACATATGTATATATATATAACTGATTCATTTTGTTGTGAAGCTGAAACTAACATACCATTGTAAAGCAATTATACTCCAATAAAGATGTTAAAGCGAAAAAAAAAAAAAAGAAGGCATATAGATGGCCAACAGGCGCATGAAAATATGCCCAAAATCACTAATCATCAGGGAAATGCAAATCAAATATATCATGTTGCACCTATTATTTATTATCAACAAAACTACAAATAACAAGTGTTGGCAGGGATATGAAGAAAAGGGAATCCTTGTGCACTTTTGGTTGGAATATAAATTGGTACAGCCACTATGGAAACCAGTATGGAAGTTCCTCAAAAAATTAAAACTAGAACTACCTACAATCCAGCAATTCTACTCCTGGTGGAGAGAAAAAAAAAAGCAAACACTAATTTGAAAAGATATTTACAGCCTTATATTCACTGCAGCATTATTTATAACAGCCCATCAATAGATGAGTAGATAAAGAATATGTTATATATATATATATATATATATATATATATATATATATATACACATACAATGGAATACTACTCACCTATAAAAATATATATAGTCTTGTCTTTTGCTACAACATGGATGGACCTGGGGATATTGTGCTAAGTGAAATAAGTGAGACAGAAAAAGACAAATACCATATGATTTCATTTATATGTGGACTCTAAAAAACAAAACAAATGAATAAACGTAACAATAAGAAATAGAGTCATAGGTATGGAGAACAAATAGGTGATTGCCAGAGGGGAGGGGTTGGCAGATGAGAAAAATACATGAGGGATATTAAATGGTATGATTTCTTTTATTTTTTTAATTAAAAAAAGAAATAAAGTCAATAAAATTTAGTCATGAGTCAATTCATTAAGAAGATTATGTACAATTCTACATTCATATGTGTTCAATAATATAGCCTAAAAAGATATAAAGCAAAAATTTGACAATACTATAAGAAGAAATTGACAGATTATTAGAGGTGAGGGACATTTCAATACATCTTTCTCAGTAATAATATATTAGGTGATAAAATATTAGTAAGGATATTTGTATAGCACAATTATGGATAGATATGGAGTATCACACTCCAAAATTGGAGAATATACATTCTTTGCACATATTCTGTTTTTTTTCTCAAATTTGATTATGTTTTCCTTTCCAGCTTCCTGAGACATAATTGACACATAACATTGTGTAAATTTAAGGCTTACTATGTGATGATTTGATACACATGTATATTAGAAAATGTTTACCACAATAAGGTTAGTTAACACATCCTTCACATTATTACTATTTTGTTGTGTTGTGCTGAGAACATTAGAGTTCTATTCTCATAGCTACTTTCAAGTGTATGATACAGTATTATTAACTGTATTAATACACAGTCACCATGTTGTGTCTTACATCTCCAGAACTTATTCATATATGTTTATACCCTTTGATCAACATCTCATTTCCTCCACCCCTCAGCCCCTGACAATCACCATTTTCTCTGTTTCTATGAGTTAAATGTTTTTAGATTCCATATATAAGTGAGATCATACAGTGTATTCTTTGTCTGAATTACTTCACTTAGCATAATGCCTGCATGTTCCATCCACGTTGTTGCATATAACAGGATCTCCTTTTTCATGGCTTAATAATATCCACATATATGCCCCAGTGATACAAGGATGGTTATCCATGCCTTGCTTATCGGGAATAATGCTTCAATGAACATGGGAGTGCAGATATCTCTTCAAGATAGTGATTTCATTGCTAGATTTAAAAAAATAGGGCTCTATATGGGCAGATGACAATTTACTGTAGTGCCTGAGTATTAACATTTTTAATCTGTCATACTTTAGCATGGATTTGGTACTTGTCCTGCTCTCTCTGAACCCCAGCTTTCCTTGTGTCAGCTCTGAAAGCTAGCTTCACATTTCAAAAGCTCTAACTAAAGCCTTTTGGGCATCTGCTTCTGCCTTTCCCCATTTGACTGCCTCTGTCCCTAAATGCTGACCCTGGTGATTCGCTCTGCCTGTTCTTCCTGTCACTCTTAGGGACACCTTTTCTATTGTCTTGCTCCTCCACATTACCTGACATCCTCCCCAGGAGCCAAGCTTTTCTCTACACATACTCAACTGTGATGTCCTGCCTGAGCATCTTCCTCTGTATCTCACCAGCATTTTTGAACCTGATTTTGTTGGTTGCTTTAGGCTCACATCACCATTATACCACAGTAATCCAGTCTCAACAATTTGAATCCTAAAACACAAGAATACTCTGAGAAGAACAATAAGGGATTAGGGGAAGCTCAGCATCCTAACAACTTTTAATTATGATGAGATAATAAGAAAGTGTAACATGGGGTGGACAGTAATTTTGCCATCCCATTTTACAGGCCATGTTTGCAGCAGGAAGTGAACCCTGTTTTATATTTATAATTGGAATGTGCTGCTGTTCAGGGTGGGCAGTTGCATTCCCACAATACATCACATGGCAAGTTGCTGACATGCCCTTCCCTCTGGCTTCTCTGGACTAAAAGGAACGCATTTATTATTATTATTATTGATATTGTTTCTCTCTCTCCCTTTGCTTTCAACAGTTTCACTGACATTAGTTAAAGGGTCCTTGGGCTGGCAGAGCAAGCAGACATCCCAGTCACATGGAAGGTTTTAGGCAGGCCCCAGTCTCTCTGACAGCACAAAAGCAGGAGTTCAAATGAGGAAACATCAAAAATCAATGTTTTAATTCATAAAGACATGGGGATGCTTTGTGATTGGACAGCTCCAGATGCCAAGCAGGGAAGTCACTTGAGGACTGATCAGGACTGGTGGCACAAGGAATTCTCATCTCAGATCAGGATGCTCATCAAGGCAGCTTGCAATATAACTAGGGGGCAAAGAAAGGGCTTCAAGCTCAGATGAGCAGAGGTGAAGATGCGGTCCTCTGTTTCGGAGAAATGGAAGAGTGAGAATAAGACCCTAGAAACCACAGGAGAGGAAGGTTCCTTCTAGGATAGAGGAAGATGAAGAAATGAGACTTAAAAACCCAGAAAACAAGCCAGAATGCCTAATCAATATTGTCCTTCACAGGAGACACCTCAGGGTCTTGAAGTAGTGGAAAGAATATTTTTCTAGGAGTTTGTTCATCAGGGTTCTAATCTACATTTTGTGCTTTACCTAACTGTGTGCCATAGGGTAATTTTACTTCTTCCTGTCTTTTGGTTGCAGTTTCTTCATCTGTTCAATTAAAAGGCTGTAGCACACAGTGTCACATGCTACCATACTAGTCTACTGACTCTCAAAAAAGTTCTAAAACTTTCCTCTTTATGATGCCTTCAGAGCTGACTTGCGTGCATGGCTATAAACACATACATGCATACATACATACATACACAAGTGCACAAGTGTGCGTGCACACCACAGATGAGACAATCATTTCAGGGATGCATCTTGTTTATTTATTTAAAAATTTTTTTTCCAGAGGACAAGAGAATTAAAAATTTATTTTGAAGATAAATGTTAATTATGAGGGAAAAATGTTAATATAAAGGACTTTTTTGGTTAAATTTCTTTTTTAAAAAAATTTTCTTATTTAATTTTACTTATTTTTTATACAGCAGGTTCTTATTAGTTATCCATTTTATACATATTAGTGTATACATGTCAATCCCAATCACCCAATTCATCACTCCACCATCACCCTCTGCCACTTTCCCCCCTTGGTGTCCATATGTATGTTCTCTACATCTGTGTCTCTATTTCTGCCCTGCAAACTGGTTCATCTGTACCATTTTTCTAGGTTCTACATATGCGTCAATATACAATATTTGTTTTTGTCTTTCTGACTTACTTCACTTTGTATGACAGTCTCTAGATCCAACCACATCTCTACAAATGAGGTTGCTGCCATGACCTGGCTATTGTAAATAGTGCTACAGTGAACATTGGGGTGCATGTGTCTTTTTGAATTATGGTTTTCTATGGGTATATGACCAGTAGTGGGATTGCTGGGTCATATGGCAATTTGATTTTTAGTTTTTTAAGGAACCTCCATACTGCTCTCCATAGTGGCTGTATCAATTTACATTCCCACCAACAGTGCAAGAGGGTTCTCTTTTCTCCTCACCCTCTCCAGAATCTGTTGTTTGTAGATTTTCTGATGATTTCCATACTAACTGGTGTGAGGTGATACCTCACTGTAGTTTTGGTTTGCATTTCTCTAATAACTAGTGATGTTGAGCAGCATTTCATGTGCTTCTTGGCCATCTGTATGTCTTCTTTGGGGAAATGTCTATTTAGGTCTTCTGCCCATTTTCTGATTGGGTTGTTTGCTTTTTAATACTGAGCTGCATGAGCTATTAATATATTTTGGAGATTAATCCTTTGTCTGTTGATTCGTTTGCAAACATTTTCTCCCATTCTGAGGGTTGTCTTTTTGTCTTATTTGTAGTTTCCTTTGCTTTGCAAAAGCTTTTAAGTTTCATTAGATCCTACTTGTTTATTTTTGTTTTTATTTCCATTACTCTAGGAGGTGGATCAAAAAAGATCTTGTGCTTTATGTCAAAAACTGGTCTTCCTATGTTTTCCTTTAAGAGTTTTTACAGTGTCTGGCCTTACATTTAGGTCTCTAATCCATTTTGAGTTTATTTTAGTGTATGGTGTTAGGGAGTGTTCTAATTTCATTCTTTTACATGTAACTGTCCAGTTTTCCCAGCACCACTTATTGAAGAGACTGTCTTTTCTCCATTGTATATCCTTGCCTCCTTTGTCATAGATCAGTTGACCATAGGTGCGTGGGTTTATCTCTGGGTTTTCTATCCTCTTCCATTGATCTATATTTCTGTATTTCTGCCAGTACCATATTGTCTTGATTACTGTAGCTTTGTAGTATAGTCTGAAGTCAGGGAGTCTGATTCTTCCAGCTCCGTTTTTTTCCCTCAAGACTGCTTTGGCTATTTAGGGCCATTTCTGTCCCCATATAAATTTTAAGATTTTTTGTTCTAGTTCTGTAAAAAATGCCATTGGTTATTTGATAGGGATTGCATTGAATCTGTAGATTGCTTTGTATAGTATAGTCATTTTCATAATTTTGATTCTTCCAATCCAAGAACATGATATATCTCTCCATCTGTTTGTATCATCTTTAATTTCTTTCATCAGTGTCTTATGGTTTTCTGCATACAGGTCTTTTGTCTCCTTAGGTAGGTTTATTCCTAGGTATTTTATTCTTTTTATTGCAATGGTAAATGGAATGTTTCTTTGCTTTCTCTTTCAGATTTTTCATCATTAGTGTATAGGAATGCAAGAGATTTATGTGCATTAATTTTCTATCTTGCTACTTTAGCAAAATCATTGATTAGCTCTAGTAGTTTTCTGGTGGTATCTTTAGGATTCTCTATGTATAGTATCATGTCATCGGCAAACAGTGACAATTTTACTTCTTCTTTTCCAATTTGTATTCCTTTTATTTCTTTTCCTTCTCTTGTTGCCGTGGCTAGGACTTCCAAAACTATGTTGAATACGAGTGGCAAGAGTGGACATCCTTGTCTTGTTCCTGATCTTAGAGGAAATGCTTTCAGTTTTTCACCATTGAGAATGATGTTTGCTGTGGGTTTGTTGTATATGGCCTTTATTATGTGGAGATAGATTCCCTCTATGCCCACTTTCTGGAGAGTTTTTATCATAAATTGGTGTTGAATTTTGTCAAAAGCTTTTTCTGCATCTACTGAGATGATCATATGGTTTTTATTCTACAATCTGTTGATACGGTGTATCGCATTGATTGATTTGCATATCTTGAAGAATCCTTGCATCTCTGGGATAAATCCCACTTGATCATGGTGTATGATCCTTTTAATGTGTCCTTGAATTCTGTTTGCTAATATTTTATTGAGGATTTTTGCATCTATGTTCATCAGTGATATTGGTCTGTAATTTTCTTTTTATGTAGTATCTTTGTCTGGTTTTGGTATCAGGGTGATGGTGGCCTCATAGAATGAGTTTGAGAGTGTTCCTTCCTCTGCAATTTTTTGGAAGAGTTTGAGAAGAATGGGTATTAGCTCTTCTCTAAATGTTTGATAGAATTCACCTTTGAAGCCATCTGGTCGTGGACTTTTGTTTATTGGAAGATTTTTAATCACAGTTTCAATTTCATTACTTGTGATTGGTCTGTTTATATTTTCTATTTCTTCCTGGTTCAGTATTGGAAGGTTAAACCTTTCTAAGAATTTGTTCATTTCTTCCAGGTTGTCCATTTTATTCGCATAGAGTTGCTTGTAGTAGTCTCTTAGGATGCTTTGTATTTCTGCCGTGTCTCTTGTAACTTTTCCTTTTTCATTTCTAATTTTATTGGTTTGAATCCTCTCCCTCTTTTTCTTGATGAGTCTGGCTAATGGTTTATCAATTTTGTTTATCTTCTCAAAGAACCAGCTTTTAATTTTATAGACGTTTGCTATTGTTTTCTTTGTTCCTATTTCATTTGTTTGTGCTCTGATCTTTATGATTTCTTTCCTTCTACTAACTTCGGGTTTTGTTTGTTCTTCTTTCTCTAGTTCCTTTAGGTGTAAGGTTAGATTGTTTATTTGAGATTTTTCTTGTTTCTTGAGATAGGCTTGTATTGCTGTAATCTTACCTCTTAGAACTGCTTTTGCTGCATCCCATAGGTTTTGGATAGTTGTGTTTCTGTTGTCATTTGTCTCTAGGTTGTTTTTTTTTTTTATTTCCTTGTTGATTTCTTCAATGATCTCTTTGTTATTTAGTCACATATTTTTTAGCATCCATATGTTTGGTTTTTTTACGTTTTTTTCCCTGTAATTGTTTTCTAATCTCATAGCATTGTTGTCAGAAAATATTCTTGATATAATTTCAATTTTTCTCTAAATTTACTGAGGCTTGATTTGTGACCCAAACTGTGATCTATCCTGGAGAATATTCCATGCACACTTGAGAAGAAAGTGTACTCTCCTATTTTTGGATGGAATGTCCTATAAATATCAATTAAGTCTATCTGGTCTATTGTGTCATTTAAAGCTTCTGTTTCCTTGTTAATTTTCTGTTTGGAAGACCTGTCCATTGGTGTAAGTGAGGTGTTGAAGTCCCCCACTATTATTGTATTACTGTCGATTTCCTCTTTTATAGCTGTTAGCAGTTGCCTTATGTATTGCAGTGCTCCTATGTTGGGTACATATATATTTATAATTGTTATATCTTCTTCTTAGATTGATCCCTTGCTCATTATGTAGTGTCCTCCCTTGTCTCTTGTAACATTCTTTATTTTAAAGTCTATTTTATCTGATATGAATATTGCTACTCCAGCTTTCTTTTGATTTCCATTTGCATGGAATATCTTTTTCTGTCTCCTCACTTTCAGTCTGTATGTATCGCAGGTCTGAATTGGGTTTCTTGTAGACAGCATATATATGGGTCTTGTTTTTGTATCCATTCAGTGAGCCTGTGTTTTTGTTGGAGCATTTAATCCATTCACGTTTATGGTAATTATCTATATGTATGCTCTTATTATCATTTCTTAATTGTTATGTGTTTGTTTTTGTAGGTCCTTTTCTTTTCTTGTGTTTCCCACTTAGAGAAGTTCCTTTAGTATTTGTTCTAGAGCTGGTTTGGTGGTGATGAATTCCCTTAATTTTTGCTTGTCTGTAAAGCTTTTGATTTCTCCATGGAATCTGAATGAGGTCCTTCTTGGGTAGAGTAATCTTGGTTGTAGGTTCTTCCCTTTCATCACTTTAAATATATCATGCCACTCCCTTCTGGCTTGTAGAGTTTCTACTGAGAATCAGCTGTTAACCTTATGGGAGTTCCCTTGTATGTTCTTTGTCATTTTTCCCTTGTTGCTTTCAATAATTTTTCTTTGTCTTTAATTTTTGTCAGTTTGATTACTATGTGTCTTGGCGTGTGTCTCCTTGGGTTTATCCTGCCTGGGACTCTCTGCACTTTCTGGACTTGGGTGACTATTCCCTTTCCCATGTTAGGAAAGTTTTCCTCTACAATCTCTTCAAATATTTTCCCGGGTCCTTTCTCTGTCTCTGCTCCTTCTGGGACCCTTATAATGTGAATGTTGTTGCATTTAATGTTGTCCCATAGGTCTCTTAGGCTGTCTTAATTTCTTTTCAGTCTTTTTGCTTTATTCTGTTCAGTGGCAGTGAATTTCACCATTCTCTTTTCCAGGTCACTTATCCGTTCTTCTGCCCCAATTATTCTACTATTGATTCCTTATAAGGTATTTTTCATTTCAGTTATCATATTATTCATCTCTGTTTGTTTGTTCTTTAATTCTTCTAGGTCTTTGTTAAACATTTCTTGCATCTTCTTGATCTTTGCCTTCATTCTTTTTCCAAGGTCCTGGATCATCTTCACTATCATTATTCTGAATTCTTTTTCTGGAAGGTTGTCTATCTCCACTTCACTTAGTTGTTTTGCTAGGGTTTTATCTTGTTCCTTCATCTGTTACATAGCCCTCTGCCTTTTCATCTTGTCTATCTTTCCCTGAATGAGGTTTTCATTTCACAGGCTGCAGGATTGTAGTTCTTCTTGCTTCTGCTGTCTGCCCTCTGGTGGATGAGGCTATCTAAGAGGCTTGTGCAAGTTTCCTGATGGGAGGGACTGGTGGTGGGTAGAGCTGGGTGTTGCTCTGGTTGACAGAGCTCTGTAAAACTTTAATCCACTTGTCTGCTGATGGGTGGGGCTGTGTTCCCTCCCTGTTGATTGTTTGGCCTGAGGTGACCCAACACTGGAGCATACCCAGGCTCTTTGGTGGAGCTAATGATGGACTCTGGGAAGGCTCACACCAAGAAGTACTTCCCAGAACTTCTGCTGCCAGTGTCCTTGTCCTCACAGTGAGCCACAGCCATCCCCCGCCTCTGCTGGAGACCCCTCCAGGGTCACTGCTCCTTCCCCTGGGTCCCAATGCACGTACTACTTTGTGTGTGCCCTCCAAGAGTGGAGTCTTTTTTCCTCCAGTGTTGTTGAAATCCTGCAATCAAATTTCACTAGCCTTCAAAGTCTGATTCTCTAGGAATTATTCGTTCCATTGCCAGACTCCCAGGTTGGGAAGCCTGACGTGGGGCTCAGAACTTTCACTCCAGTGGGTGGACTTCTGTGGTATATGTGTTCTCCATTTTGTGAGTCACTCACCCAGCAGTTATGGGATTTGATTTTATTGTGATTGTGCCCCTTCTACTGTCTCATTGTGGTTTCTCCTTTGTCTTTGGATGTGGGTATATTTTTTGCTGAGTTCCAGTGTCTTCCTGTCAATGATTGTTCAGCAGTCAGTTGTGATTCCAGTGCTCTCACAAGAGGGAGTGAGCGCACGTCCTTCTATTCTGCCATCTTTGCATCTTGTTTATTTATAACCCAAATAATATATTTAAGACTGACTCTTCACGTTACTTCCATCTTGGCTTCAAGTGACTTTTAATTTTCTTAAAAAAATTAAATGAGATATGGAATATTTATGTCCTCTTTGATTATTTTCATATTATCAAAGACATATGAGACCAACAATATTATCCCCATTTAATAGAGGAGGAAAACAGGGTTTAAGAATTTGTGAACATTTTTCAAGAGTAAGTATATTTTGAATAATATTTTTATTTATAAATTAAAAGATAAAGACTTGATCACTAATTTTTATCAAAATCTTAGAAATATTTTAATCTCTATTTGAAATCCCAGCTCCAACATAACAACCTCTCTGTCTAATTCAACATGTCCCTCCTCAGAAGTGATTATTCCACTCATTGTGACTTTCACATAGAGTCTTCTGTCTCGTCATCGGTGCATTATTCTACTTCAAATGTAAGCTCCTTGAGGGCAAAATCTATGTCTTACAATTTGTCCTGAAGTACCTAGCATAAATAATGAGACCAAGAAAAGACCTAGCATAAATCATGATACCCAATAAAGGAAGAAATAAATAACCATAGCTACTTGAGTGACCTGTTTGAATTCATAACTATTTGAATTCACAGATGTATAAATTAAAATCCCATTCTTTCCTTGTATACTGAATATCTTTCTCTTCAAGATGTAAGAGAAAGTAGAAGTCACAACAGAATCATTGTGAAAACAGGAAGGAAGATAAAAAGGCTGAAGATTCTGATCACCTCTTTCTCTCAATTAATGGAGTTGTGAAGGACAGAGCACAATATACTGTACTTAATGCAGATTCTGCTCAGTGATACAATGATTACAATCAATTTGACTACTAATGTGACTTATCTTGTAAATTTCTGGGTCATTAACTTCAACAACATCCATTTGCTGTCACTATCCAATTCCACCAAATTAGTGTCCGAGGTAATAGGAGAACGAATGTATTAGTGCATTATTGGTGGCTAATAGACACAGCAAGTCTTTAATGTGCTGCAAAGAGCAGCTGAGGCACCAGAGACTGAGACAACAAGACCAAGGGAATTGGATGAGGAGTCAAGATCCACAACACGGTGGCGCATTAGGACTGCTGCTGGCTGTCCCCCTGCCCCTTTGCCTTTGTGCCTTAGATGATACTTAGCTGGATATTAGGGAGATCTCAACCCATGATAGGGGAAATGCACATTCATTGACCATTTGGAGCAAAAGTATAGAAATCGGACCATCCAAGAATAATGTGCCTGTCTAAGGTCAGGTTCTTGAAGCATGACCTTTTCCTGTCAGCCTTGAATTCACAAAATGTTGGGGAACACTTACTCTGTACATACATGAGGATGGGCCCCATAACCTGATCTAAAGTTGGATCAATATCAAGACCTATCCTGGAAATTATTTTGAAAATTGCATTCATATTCAATTTGAAAATTCCTTTGATTCTTATTTCTGAAATATTTGTGTCCATATTCTAGAAATATTCATTATATTCTCCTTGCCCATCCTTTCTTGTTGAGAAGCTGCTATGCCCACAGCCCAAAAGGGGCAGGACTCAAACCACAGACCCTGTCCCTTGAACCAGAGAGGAATGTCTGCCTGAGGTAGGTCAGGAGGTAGTCTCTCAGAAGAATGGAAGTAAAATATGGAGATTGAGCCAGTCAAGGAGGGTTAGGCACTAAACTGTAATTCTTCCCAGTTGCCAGGACACCAAAGCCACATTCAAGCTAATGTTATGGGGGAGCAGAATCCATGAACCTTGTAGATGATCTAAAGCAGGAAGGAGAATGAAAGACTTAAGTGGAAGTGTGGAGACAAGCTATCTCTGAAAGATGGAGAAAGAATGGCTGCTTGATGACTTTCCAGGTCCTGGGTATAAAACCCAATGCCTATCTCACAATTGGGATTTATGCCTTTTTTTGTGTTTTTTTTTTTTTTTTCTAAATTGGTTTTAGTAGGTTTCTGTTTCATGCACTCAAACAACACCTATGATAATATACTTTCTTCATGATTGTCATCTAGCAGTTATTGATCACCTGCTGTGGATAGCAAACTAAAACCTGCCAGAGACACTCAACCAAAAGAAGAGATTATTGCTTTCCAGAGAATAAGTAGTTGGAGAAATTTTTCTAAGTATTGGACAGAATTGTATCCTTTTTTGTTGAAAGTGGTATCTGTAGAAGCCCAGGTCTTCAATCTGCAGCGTGCTTCCTGTGACTGTGAGCCAAGGTGGGACATGTAAAACGTACACGAGAGATGTACTCTGTGGGGTTGAGGTTCGACAATCTTACAACAGTCATTGCCACCAGCACCACTGGCTACCATTGACTGTGGGCCCCTATGAACCTAATGCTGGGCTTCTGGACTCTTCATGGCTACCCCATGAGGTAGTTTCTATGAACATACTTGAGGAAACATGGCACAGCTAGCAAGCAACAGAATTTGAATTTAAATGCAATTAGTCTAACTTCAGAGCCTGCTGTGAGCCATTTCCCCCATCTTCTTTTTCGATGTCTGCCTCTCTCTTCAGAGGTCATGTTCCTGTCCTCTTTTCAGGTACCCTTGCTTGGCCTTGTCAATCAAACCTGTAGTCATCAAAGTGCCTTATACTAGTAACCTAACTCTTGAAAGAAATTGAAGTCATCATTTCTCTCCCCTCTAAGGGGACTTACATTATGTCTGATTTCTGCATCTGAAAGGAAAAGTATTGTCCCTTAGATATGAAAGTTTAGGCATTTGTTTAAAAGGGTAGGTAAAAATAACATCTTCATTACAATCCTGAAAACCCACCCAGCAGGCCTGCAAAGGGAGATTGCTCTAAGAGTTTGCATGTGGAATGAAACTTTTTTAGAATTTTCTTGAATCCATATATATATATATTAATATGAAGTGATTTTCTTGCTTTTATTATGATATTGGTCAGAAAAACATGTTTGTTAGTAACTAAATGGTTTCTGTTAGTTTATTTTGAAATATGCTATATTAAATTCCCTTCATTAAAGAAAAGATGAATTAATATGTTGAGGTTGACTATGTGCCAGACATTACTGAATATAATCAATGTGTATTTCCCATAAACAATTCTCTCTTGCCAAGATCCATTCTACACAAGACATGTAGGGAGTTTTGAAGCCAGCCATCATAAAGCCTATCACTTAGTCAAGGGTAAGATACATCCATCATATATTTTGTGGCTTTGAGCTTAAACTTGACCCTTAATAGATTTTTCACACCCTAGTAAAGAATTCCTAACACAGAAGCTGTTACCAGGTAACAGGCATGGTTGAACATTTATACTTGGCTCAAGGAATAGAACATATCAAAATTATAACACATATACATATAAAGTTTTAAAAAACTTTTTATTTTGAAATAACTAGATTCAGAGGAAGCTGCAAAGAAACATATAGGGAAGTCCAGTGCACCATTCTCCCATCCTCCCCCAATGTTAATGTCTTACATGATTCTAGTATATTATTAAAACCAGGAATTTGACATGAGCATAATCATATAATTTATTAAGATTTCACCAATTATATATTCACACATTCATGTGGGAATGTGTGTATAGGTCTAGGAAATATTATCACATGTGTAGCCTTGTGTAATCACCACCACAACCAAGATACTTAACTGTGCCATTACCACAAAGATTTCTTTTATGTTATTCCTCTATAGCCACACTCCCCTTTTCCATACCCTCATCAACACCCTTAATACCTGGGAACTAATAATCTGTTCTCCATCTCTATAATTATGTATTACAAGAATGTTACACAAATAGAATCACACATTATATGTCCTTTTAAGATTTTTTTCATTCAGCATAATTTCCAAGTTTTGTGTGGCAAGTTTTCTCCTTGTTCTTGCTGAATTGTATTTCATGGTAGAGATTACTACAGTTTATTTGACTATGCAACCATTGAAGGATGTATGGGTAGTTTCCAAATTGGATTATTATAAATAAAAATTGCTATGAATATTTGTGTAATGTTCTTGCATGAAAATAACTTTCATTTTCCTGGAATAAATACTCAAGACTGAAATTTCTGGGTGTACAACCAGATATTAAGTAGATTTTCAGTTTTGAAAGAAACCATTTTCTAAAGTAGCTATATCATTTTACATTTCCGCCAGCAATGTGTTAGTGATCCAATTTCTTTGTATCTTTGACACAATTTTTCTTCACCATAATTTTCCATTTTAACCATTCTGATACGAGTGTAGTTATATCTCACTGTGACTGAAATTTGCATTTCTCTAATAGCTAATAATGTTGAACATATTTTCATGTGTTTATTTGCCATCTGTGTATTCTCTTCAATGAAATGTCTGTACATGCTTTTGCCCATTTTCTAGTTGGATTTTTTTCTTTTGTAGTGTTGAGTTTTGAGATACACAAGTCTTCTTCATATAAAAAACATTACTTCGGGCTTCCCTGGTGGCGCAGTGGTTGAGAGTCCGCCTGCCGATGCGGGGGACACGGGTTCGTGCCCCGCTCTGGGAAGATCCCACATGCCGTGGAGCGGCTGGGCCCGTGAGCCACAGCCGCTGAGCCTGCGCGTCCGGAGCCTGTGCTCCGCAATGAGAGAGGCCCCAACAGTGAGAGGCCAACGTACCACAAAAAATAAAAAATAAAAGTAAAAAGCATTACTTCAAGCCTTCTACTTAGAAGACAATTTAAATTTTTTTAAATACTTTACATTCTAGGTAAGATTTAATATTGACCTGGTTATTCTGCCAGAAGGGATACACAGTAATAGACACTAAGCTATTTCCCTTTACATTTCTTTAATAAATACCTAATGAATACCCAGCCTACTTTTATAAATTAATAAATCATGTATTCTAAATTACATTTTAAGACTCTAATTAATTATTACACCCTGCTACCATCTACCCTATCCTACTCATCCAACTTCATCTTTTGCTACTCTTCCCGTTAAATTCTATGCTACAATCACCCTCAACTTCCAATTTAGCCTCAAGTACTCCATATCCTTCTTGACTCTGAACTTTTACAAGCTGTTTCTTCAGGCTGGAATATCCTTTGCTGTTTCTTCATGTTGAAAACCCCTCTCAAGCCTCAAGATCCAGTTCAAATACCTTACCTCTATGAACTCTTCTCTAACTTCTTCTATGTTCCTGTTCCATTTTGCTCAACTCATGATTACAACACTAGGAATTCTCTTGACTTTTCAAATAATTAATTTTTTATATTAACTTATGTTTTCCATCCTCCATAAAGCAGCTGACAGGGCACACAGGATGGTGAGGCTGGTACTCTGTCTAGTGCACTCACATCTGTTCTCAGCAGCATTTGAATAGCACACTTCCAAGAATCAACCAAGTTCATTCCCGTATTTGTTTATGACAATTGAATTTTTAATTATGTAATTAAATCATATATTATTTAAATTGATGAAATATGAGTGTGAAAGAAAAGGGGTTGTTATTTCTGTGAAAATGAAGTTATTGGTTTAGAATGATTTGATAAAAGCAAGTCAAATTAAGGATGGGTGAAAAATTGTAAAAGAGTAGGGGCAAAAAACATAACATTCCAGAGGGGTTCAGAACTCAGATTGTTTTGAAGCTGGTATTTTAAATTTTTCACTCTTCAAAATAAAATGAAAAATAAAATTGGAAATTAGTATATAATGCATGATGGATGTGGTTTACATAAGAAAGAGCATGTGAAACTCCAATTATTGAACCTGTACGCAAAAGTCCTTGACCTACATTAAAATTAGTTAATTGATTATCATTTTAAGCAAAATATACAGTACTTATAGCATTAGTATTTATTATAATTTTCCCCTTTAACTATCATTCTCAAAATACTGGTTTGAATTACATCAGCCAAGAATGTTTCTATTATGTTTTCTATTGAAACTTAATATTCAAAAAACCTTTTTGTTTATATGCTTTCTTACTAGATTGAGAGCTCCTTAATGTGAGGAACCTGGCATTTTGCCTGACACCTCAGGAGTACTCAATAAATTATTGTTGAATGAATGAAAAGAAATCTGTAAAGCAAATTTATAAAAATCAAAAGAAAATTGTATCTTCTGATCTTCATGCAGTTATTCAATCCAATTTATTCAAAGAAGTTATCAGTTTCAGATATTGATAATCAGTTCAAAGGAGTTCTTTCTACACAGAATTTGTGCCTCTTTAACAGCATTAGCTAGTCTTGATATAAATATATATCTGTATGTATATCTCTGTGTATATGTATATAAAATATGGTCCTATAAATTTAACTAGATCTCATTGTGATAAAAATTAGCCTTTCAGCATGGAAATGTTCTGTTTCTTAATTATTATTATTTCTCTACATAGCTTCTGTAATATGGTTATCATGTAGCCTAACATAACCTAGATATCTAAAATGGAATATTTTAAAAGTTAAGCTCGCATTTAACCCTATTTATTTCAATCAGAGTACAGTGTATTACCCGTAAACCATTTTTAAAAATCTAAACATTTTCTCTGAGCAGCATCCACAGCATCCATGTGAAATCCAACTTACTAGTGAGGAGCTTGGCATCAGCTTTTTGTCAAGTAACTAAGAGAACTTCCTTCAATCTCTGAGAGGTCCTCTTAGCACCTTCTTTGGTCCAATTAACACTGAATGGAAAAACCAGAGGGCTATTCATAGCTCTACCTCTGCAATTAAATGATGTGGCCTGTCAATTGTTTTCAGGGCCTTGTCCAACAATTACCTGCCCCCCCCACAAAAAAAAATGAAGAAAAAGAAAAAAATGAATCAGCTCCTGTATTGTTGATTCCCTTTGAGTTAGCTCCTTCCTTACTTTCTCACTTTGGAGAACAGGTGATTCAATCTGTCTTGGTGTGAGTGTCAACCATTTTATCTTTCAACTGGAAAGCTAGAAGTGACAGCTTGGTATATTAAGAGGTCTCTGCCTGAATAAATTGATGTCAAGTTTTATTACACATAGTCCAAGTTAAGAGGCACAAGACAATCACTCAACAACTATGTATTGAACAAACAAATGGTATACAGCAGTATTGGCAGTTCTTGAAATAAACGTAGAGGCAGACAAGGTCTGTGTTCCCTAGGAGGCTAAAGTCCACCAAGGAAGATATACAATACAAACCAAGATATGTGGTAAGGTCTTTATGGTGTTGAAAGGAGCTATTCTCTTATCTTTATGGGCTGGAGCATGGGTGAAGTTGTCCAAAGAAATGCCTACTGGAAGCACCAAGACTTTCTGAAGATTTAAAGAAACAGAGAGCTGGGATATAGTAAGCAGCCTCAGGGGAGTGGCTTATACTCATAACTTAGTTTAAAAGAGAGAGAAATGGGATAGGGAGATATTTTTAAGTAAAAAAACATTCCCTAGAAGTAAAATAAAAAGATATAAATCAATACCACTAGTATTTTTCAAATACTTATGTGAATAACTGTGCTAAATTCTAGAAGAGTATTTTTCAAACTAAGAAATACAACCCAGTAAAGAATTGTAAGATTCCCATTTTTTTAAATGAACTAAAATAGGATAGAAAATATCAGAATACTTCACATATAGTAGGTATATATTTGTTTTAGTTATGGAAGTGGTGGCATTGAGTTGCAGGGTAGAAATGTGCATTTAAATTTAAATTTAAAATAAACTTAAAATATTGCTCTAGAAAGATCTTTCTAAACTTGGCTAACAATTAATATCATCTAGGAGGTATAAAAATATCCAAGTTTCCAGGTTCCATCCTAGGAGGAGGGGTCCAGTATCCTGTGGAGGCCTTCTCAGAAAAAGCTACAGTCCATGAATCATTAACTCTAATTAGAATGAGCAGATGAGAAAATGAAAAAGATGAGAGTGTGCTACTACCTAAACATCAGGACTCACAAGTGGAGTTCAAGAGTGATGAGTATGGGGAGAAGTTTATCATGGAAGACTGTTAGAGAAGGTTCATGGAGTATCTCCTGTGAGCAGGACATAAAGGTACCTGAGGAATTACAATTTGAGGGAGAAGAGCTAAAACCCTCTCAAAAGTGGAGTCCACCAGGGAGAGACTCAGGAAAGAGGTAAGACTTGCCTTGGCTGAGACTTGAAGAATGATTCAGCCAAATGTTTCTTGAGGAAAGAAAGTGTCTTACTTGCATTGGCACCAACTGCTGAGAACACAGTAGTTGTTGAATGAATAGGGAAAGTTAGTGGAGGGAAAGTAAGAAGATGAGCCAGAAAGGTAGGTCTGGATGGTAAGTTTGCATATAAGATCAGCCCCTGCCTTCTTACATTTGAGAGACATAAGAGAAGTAGAATCAAGGGGAAAAAAAATCCCTGACAGGTCAATTAAGTTTTTCCATTACTTCTCTTGGTTTCTGCACAAAGTTATACAGAAATGTAAAAGAAAGTATCCAAAGATACCCTTTAAAATGCTTTTCTGGCTATAAGAGGCTGGATGCTCAGGTTTAAACAATAGATTTGGAAAGGAGATTTTGTTTTAAGACCATAAGACACACACAGCATTAGTTTTAGCTTCCTCCGTTGCAGCTATGGCTCTCTATCCATTGCTATACATTAGAATAGTCTGGGAGCTGTCAAAATTCCCAATGTTTGGGCTCCTCCCTAAGAAACTAAATCAGTTTCCAGCGGGTGGATCAGGAACATTTGTGCTTTTGAAAAGTGCCCCAGGTAACTCTAATGTGCATTCAGACTTGAGAACTATTAAAATGTGAATACTAAAATTCACACTGCTAAAGCAGGGTGGAGTTTATGCTCTCTTTTTGCTTCTCAACAGAAGATATCAGGCTGACATTTATTTTTTTTCCAACCTTGCCCCAGGCTGTAGCCTCAATAGAACCATGGACAGCAATGATTCTTTCCTTAACTCTGTAGGCAAAACCAAAGATGAACTTTTAAGCTGAAGCAGCTGACAGCTGCTGCTGTTCAATGCCAATTATAGTAACCTAGACATCCTTCCCTTCCAGAAACACCTCCCCAATGGCACACCATTGTCAGACTTTCGCATTCAAAAATCTTCAGTGGCTCTCAATTCTTTAATGGCAAAGCCCAAACTCTTTATCTAGGCATTTGGCCCTTCCAAATCTGGCTCAAAACGTTTATTCAAGATGTGGTTTAGGCTTCTGTGTGGGTTGCCACATTCTTTCCTGTTTCTACCGTTCTCTTGCTCTTGCCCACACCTGCAATGGCAACAGTTCTGTTCTTAATCTCACTTCATCCACTGTTGCTACTCAATGTCAAAGTCCAGTTTAAGTCCCACTGATTTTTAACAGACTAACACTCTACAACTTCTATGAAGCTTCTTCCCACCACTCTCAGCATTGGAAACGATGTCAGATTTAATGGTTCAAACAGAACTTCAAGTTGTTCAGTGAAGAAGATTCATTATATTCGTATCATAATTATTCAGCATAATGATTCTGTGGTCCAGCTGTCTGAGCCTGAATGCTAGTTCTTTAACTGATTTATTATTTGACCTCTCTAAGCCTCAGTTTTTTCACATGTAAAATGCGGAAAATAGTTCTTACCTCAGAGGCAAGGCTCAAATAGGATAATGCAAGAAAATTTTTAGCACAGTGCTCAGCCCCTAGTGAATATTCAATAAATTCTAGCTTTTCTTGTTTGTTTCTCTGTCTGTTCATACATTCTGATTAACATATTTTGTCTCTTCAGCAAAATTGTAAGATCACTTAAGGACTGACACTTTTTAATTAACTTTACTACCTGGATTACAATACTATACTAAAAATAACATGGGGTTTGAGATCAGAGGATTAAATTTCAAATTTCAGCTCATCCATTTACTTCTTATATGATTTTTGGCATGTTGTTTGACCTGTTTGAACCTCAATTCCCTAATGTCTAAAATGGAAGTTATAATAATAATGGTATTTCCCACATTCTGGAGATTAAAGAAAATAATTCACAAGAAAGTTCTTACGCGGACCTCTCACTGTTGTAGCCTCTCCCATTGCGGAGCAGACGCTCCAGATGCGCAGGCTCAGCGGCCATGGCTCACGGGCCTAGCTACTCCACGGCATGTGGGATCTTCCCAGACCGTGTCCCCTGCATTTGCAGGCAGACTCTCAACCACTGCGGCACCAGGGAAGCCCCACAAGAAAGTTCTTTGTTATCTCTCAAGTACTATTCAAAAAAGTACAATTGTAGTTATAGTAGATAGTCTATACATGTTTATTGAACTATTCTATAACATCTAAATTTGAGATTATATATTAATAAACAATTTACTTACTGAAATACAGGTTCTTTGTCTAATTGTTCACTTGAAAATCAAAAAGTTGGGCAAGATCCAGGTCTTCATGTCTTCATCTATAATGAAACTGCATTAAACAAAGAAGGAGATCATTATGGTCTTCTCTGACTCTAAATTCTAGATTTTTGTAAAGTGTCTATACTTTTATATGAGATGAAAAAAAGATAAGCAGGGGATTATATGTGTATATACTTTTTCTTTATGTGTATTCTATAATAGGAAAATATACCGAAAATCTGTAGGCATATGATAGTAGTGGTTATCTCTGAATGATAGAATTGTGGGTGATTTAAACATATTCTATTTTTGTGTGGGATATCAAATTTTCTATGAGATTGCAGTAACTTTAAATTTTAAAAACTATTATTAAAAAAATTCTTAAGATATAAAAGTCTATCCTAAAAATATGTGTGTGTGTGTGTATGTACGTGTGTGTGAGTATGTGTGTATGTGTACAGAAACATTGACAACTTTTAGGACAACTGACTGGCAGTGTCCTATGATTGCTTCTTGTATATTTTTACTAATTATATTTAGAAAATTGAAGGAACAGAATGAGTAGAGTGCATACACATGAAGCCTTGTTTGAACTTTATAATGGGATTATTATAATCTTTTTGTTGAAAATTTGAAATCACAAAATATGTAGTTTAAGAACTCTTCCCAAAGAAGCCCAGCATGTTACAGTGGCACCTACTGGCATGATGTGGTACAGTAACCAAGCTCCCTCAGACATTATAACAAGTTCGGTGAGTTTATAACTGCATGTCAAGGAGGCCAAAAGGAGTTAAGGGCAAAGGGCTTAGGGTTGTATTTGAACGTACTGAAAAATATAGATCTATTTCAAAAGTAGTTACTATGCTCATATAGATAGAAAAATATTTATGTTTCCCTAAATGGGAACATATCTCCTACTTTTAAGGGCAAGCTTTAGAAAATAGGATTTTCTCCACAGATATAAACTTTATAAACATTTTGGTTGAAAACGTATACCAGCTACAGAAAATATCTATATATTTTTTTTTCCTTCTGGTTTAATTTAGGGACCTTTGAAGATCATTTTAACCTTTTAATGTGGGCAGTGAGTTTACTGAGGGAGTAGAGCATTCAAATGGACATGAGGTCATGTGAGTCAGGGATTCTTAATCAGCGAATTGGGACAGGCTATGGGGGTTGAGTATATCCTGAAAATTAAGGTAAGATTTTTCTAGAGGTAGAAACTATAGCTTCTATCCGTTTTCAAGGAGTCCATGACCCAGGAAACATCTCTAGGATTGTCCTGGCTCACGTCTGCTTATCTGGTGTAATTGTTATTAGCATCCCCTTTCTCAAAATTGTCCCAGCCTAGAAGATAAGTTATTTAATCACTCGAGTTAAGCTCAGTGGGTCAAGGCATTGTTTTTTCTTTTTGTGGAAGTAAGTCATGACTTACTTGGCAGGAAGGAGGGCAGCTTTGAGAGGAGTTTTATGAAATTCTCTGAAGACAAATAATATACACACCAAATATTGATTTAAATTTCTTCATTTATATTCTGCTTAAGTTTAGAAAACACACCAGCTGAATACCTCACCAATGTTTATCTACCACCCCCAAAATGTTTCTGTTCATCTTTTTCTTAGTTGCATTACCTCTGGGTAAACACTAGGAATGACAGGTAAAGAACATATTTAGCATTTTTTGTGCATTCATCCAAATAGCATTATTAAGTACCCACTTAATAATAATTTGTAGTAGAGGACAGAAAAATAAAGTAAAATAATGTCTCATTTATTCCATAGCTTATCTCCTCTGTTTGAGGAGATAAGAAACACACTTTTTAAAAACAAGACAGGGAAGAGCTTCAAGATGGTGGAAGAGTAAGACGTGGAGATCACCTTCCTCCCCACAAATACATCATAAATGCATCTACATGTGGAACAACTCCTACAGAACACCTACTGAACACTGGCAGAAGACCTCAGATCTCCCAAAAGGCAAGAAACTCCCCACGTACCTGGGTATGGAAAAAAAATAAGAAGAATAAACAGAGACAAAAGAATAGGGACGGGCCTTGCACCAGTGGGAGGGAGCTGTGAAGGAGGAAAGGTTTCCACACAATAGGAAGCCCCTTCGCGGGTGGAGACTGCAGGTGGTGGAAGGGGAAGCTTCAAAGCCACGGAGGAGAGCACAGCAACAGGAGTGCGGAGTGCAAAGTGGAGAGATTCCCGCACAGAGGATTGGTGCCGACCAGCGCTCACCAGCCCGAGAGGCTTGTCTGCTCACCTGCAGGGGCGGGTGGGGGCTGGAAGCTGAGGCTCGGGCTTCAGAGATCAGATCCCAGGAAGAGGACAGGGGTTGGCTGCGTGAACACAGCCTGAACAGTCTAGTGTGCCACAGCTAGCCGGGAGGGAGTCCGGGGAAAAGTCTGGACCTGCCGAAGAGGCAAGAGACTTTTTCTTCCCTCTTTGTTTCTTTGTGCGCGAGGAGAGGGGAATAAGAGCACCACTTAAAGGAGCTCCAGAGACGGGCAGACCCTCAGCTATCAGCATGGACACCAGAGATGGGCATGAGACGTTAAGGCTGCTGCTGCCACTACCAAGAAGCCTGTGAGCAAGCACAGGTCACTATCCACACCTCCCCTCCCAGGAGCCTGGGCAGCCTGCCACTGCCAACGTCCTGTGATCCAGGGACAACTTCTCTGGGAGAATGCATGGTGCGCCTCAGGCTGATGCAACATCATACCAGCCTGTGCCACCACAGGCTCGCCCCGCATCCGTACTACTCCCTCCGTCTCCCCAGCCTGAGTGAGCCAGAGCCCCTGAAGCAGCTGCTCCTTTAACCCCGTCCTCTCTGAATGAAGAACAGATGCCCTCAGGCGACCTACACGCAGAGGCAGGTCCAAATCCAAGGCTGAAGCACAGGAGCTGTGAGAACAAAGAAGAGAAAGGGAAATTTCTCCCAGCTGCCTCAGGAGCAGCAGATTAAATCTCCACAATCAACTTGATGTACCCTGCATCTGTGGAATACCTAAATAGACAATGAATCATCCCAAATTGAGGAGGTGGACTTTGGAACAACGATATATATCCAGACACTGGTCCACAAGAGACCTCCCAGCTCCATGTAATATCAAATGGAGAAAATCTCCCAGAGATCTCCATCTCAACACCAAGACCCAGCTGCACTCAACAACCAGCAAGTTACAGTGCAGGACACCTTATGCCAAACAACTAGCAAGACAGAAACACAACCCCATCCATTAGCAGAGAGGCTGCCTAAAATCATAATAAGGCCAAAGACACCCCAAAACACACCACCGGACGTGGACCTGCCCACCAGAAAGACAAGTTCCAGCCTCATCCACCAGAACACAGGCACTAGTCCCCTCCACCCGGAAGCCTACACAACCCACTGAACCAAGCTTAGCCAATGGGGACAGACACCAAAAACAACAGAAATTACTAAACTGTAGACTGTGAAAAGGAGACCCCAAACACAGTAGGTTAAGCAAAATGAGAAGACAGAGAAACACACAACAGATGAAGGAGCAAGACAAAAACCCAACAGACCTAAAAAATGAAGAGGAAATAAGCAATCTACCTGAAAAAGAATTCAGAAAAATGATAGTAAAGATGATCCAAATCTTGGAAATAGAATGGAGAAAATACAACAAATGTTTACCAAGGACCTAGAACAATGAAAGAGAAAACAAACAATGATGAACGACACAATAAATGAAATTAAAGATTCTCTAGAAGGAATCAATAAAGGAATAACAGAAGCAGAAGAATGGATAAGTGACCTGGAAGATAAAATAGTGGAAATAACTACTGCATAAAGAAAAAAGAATGAAAAGACTTTTATGACAGTCTTAGAGAATTCTGGCACCACATTAAATGCACCAATATTCGAATTATAGGGGTCCCAGAAGAAGAAGAGAAAAAGAAAAGGACTGAGAAAATATTTGAAGAGATTATAGTTGAAAACTTCCCTAATATGGGTAAGGATATAGTTAATCAAGTCCAGGAAGCACAGACAGTCCCATACAGGATAAATCCAAGGAGAAACATGCCAAGACACCTATTAATCAAACTATAAAAAAAGTAATACAAAGAACAAATATTAAAAGCAACAAGGGAAAAACAACAAATAACACATAAGGGAATCCCCATAAGGTTAACAGCTGATCTTTCAGCAGAAACTCTGCAAGCCAGAAGGGAGTTGGAGGACATATTTAAAGTGATGGAGAAAAACCTACAACCAAGAGTACTCTACCAGCAAGGATTTAATTCAGATTTGACAGAGAAATTAAAAGCTGTACAGACAAGCAAAGGCTAAGAGAATCCAGCACCACCAAACCAGCTTTACAAAAAATGCTAAACGAACTTCTCTAGGCAGGACAGACAAGAGAAGGAAAAGACGTACAATAATAAACCCAAAACAATTAAAAAATGGTAATGGGAACATACATATCAATAATTAACTTAAATATAAATAGATTAAATGCTCCAATGAAAAGACAGAGACTGGCTGAATGGATACAAAAACAAGACCCGTATATATGCTTTCTACAAGAGACCCACTTCAGACCAAGGGACACATACAGACTGAAAGTGAGGACATGGAAAAAGATATTCCTTGTAAGTGGAAATCAAAAGAAAGCTGGAGTAGCAATTCTCCCATAAGAAAAAATAGACTTTAAACTAAAGACTATTAGAAGAGACAAAGAATGACACTACATAATGATCAAGGGATCAATCCAAGAAGATATAACAATTGTAAATATTTATGCACCCAACATAGGAGCACCTCAATACATAAGGTAAATACTAAGAGCCATAAAAGGGGAAATCAACAGTAACACAATCATAGTAGGGGACTTTAACACCCCACTTTCATTAATGGAAAGATGATCCAAAATGAAAATAAATAAGGAAAAACAACCTTTAAATGATGCATTAAACAAGAGGGACTTAATTGATATTTATAGGACATTAAATCCAAAAACAACAGAATACACATTATTTGCAAGTGCTCATGGAATATTCTTCTGGATAGATCATATCTTGGGTCACAAATCAAGCCTCGGTAAATTTAAGAAAATTGAAATTGTATTAAGTATCTTTTCCAACCACAATGATATGAGACTAGATATCAATGACAGGAAAAAATCTGGAAGAAATACAAACACATGGAGGCTAAACAACACACTACTTAATAACCAAGAGAACACTGAAGAAATCAAAGAGGAAATAAAAAAATACCAAGAAACAAATGACAATGAAAACATGACAAACCAAAACCTATAGCAACAGCAGTTCTAAGAGGGAAGTTTATAGCAATAGAATTCTACCTTAATAAATAAGAAACACCTCAAATAAACAACCTAACCTTACACCTAAAGCAATTAGAGAAAGAAGAACAAAAAAAAACCAATATTGGCAGAAGGAAAGAAATCATATGATCAGATCAGAAATAAATGAAAAGAAATGAAGGAAATGGTAGCAAATATCAATAAAACTTAAAGCTGGTTCTTTGAGAAGATAAACAAAATTGATAAACCATTAGCCAGACTTATCAAGAATAAAAAGAAGACTCAAACCAATACAATTAGAAATGAAAAAGGAGAAGTAACAACTGACACTGCAGAAATACAAAGTATCATGAAAGATTACTACAAGTAACTCTATGCCAATAAAATGGACAACCTGGAAGAAATGGACAAATTCTTAGAAAGGCACAACCTGCCAAGACTGAACCAGGAAGAAATAGAAAATATGAACAGACCAATCACAAGCACAGAAATTGAAACTGTGATTAAAAATCTTCCAACAAACAAAAGCCCAGGACCAGATGGCTTCACAGGTGAATTCTATCAAACATTTAGAGAAGAGCTAACACCTATCCTTCTCAAACTCTTCCAAAATATAGTAGAGGGAGGAACACTCCCAAACTCATTCTACAAGGCCACCATCACTCTGATACCAAAACCAGACAAAGATGTCACAAAGAAAGAAAACTACAGGCCAAAATCACTTATGAACATAGATGCAAAAATCCTCAACAAAATACTAGCAAACAGATTCCAACAGCACATTAAAAGGATCATACACCATGATCAAGTGGGGTTTATCCCCAGAATGCAAGGATTCTTCAATATACATAAATCAAACAACGTGATACACCATATTAACAAATTGAAGGGGAAAAACCATATGATCATCTCAATAGATGCAGAGAAAGCTTTCGACAAAATTCAACACCCATTTATGATAAAAACCCTACAGAAAGTAGGCATAGAGGGAACCTACCTCAACATAATAAAGGCAATATATGACAAACCCACAGCCAACCTATTCCTCAATGGTGAAAAACTGAAACAATTTCCATTAAGATCAGGAAGAAGACAAGGTTGCCCACTCTCACCACTCTTATTCAACATAGATTTGGAATATTTAGCCACAGCAATCAGAGAAGAAAGAGAAATAAAAGGAATCCAAATTGGAAAAGAAGAAGTAATGCTGTCACTGTTTGCAGATGACATGATACTATACATAGAGAATCCTAAAGATGCTACCAGAAAACTGCTATTGAAAACTGCTATTCAGAAAACTGAATATGGTAAAGTAGTAAGATACTAAATTAATGCACAGAAATCTCTTGCATTCCTATACACTAATGATGAAATGTCTGAAATTGAAATTAAGAAAATATCCCATTTACCATTGCAACACAAAGAATAAAATATCTTGTACTAAACCTATTTAACAAGACAAAAGACCTGTATGCAGAAAATTATAAGACACTGATGAAAAAAATTAAAGATGATACAAATAGATGGAGAGATATACCATGTTCTTGGATTGGAAGAATCAACATTGTGAAAATGACTCTAGTACCCAAAGCAATGTACAGATTCAATGTAATCCCTATCAAACTACCAATGGCATTTTTCATAGAACTTGAACAAAAAATTTCACAATTTGTATGGAAACACAAAAGACTCTGAATAGCCAAAGCAATCTTGAGAAAGAAAAACAGAGCTGGAGGAATCAGGCTCCCTGACTTCAGACTATACTACAAAGCTACAGTAATCAAGACAGTATGGTACTGGCACAAAAACAGAAATATAGATCAATGGAACAGAATAGAAAGCCCAGAGATAAACCCACGCACATATGGCCATGTTATGTTTGATAAAGGAGGCAAGAATATACAGTGGAGAAAAGACAGCCTCTTCAGTAAGTGGTGGTGGGAAAACTGGACAGTTACATATAAAAGAATGAAATTAGCACACTCCTTAGGACCATACACAAAAATAAACTCAAAATGGGTTAAAGCCCTAAATGTGAGGCCAGAAACCATCAAACTCTTAGAGGAAAACATAGGCAGAACACTCTATGACATAAATCACAGCAAGATCCTTTCTGACCCACCCAGAGAAATGGAAATAAAAACAAAAGTAAACAAATGGGACCTAATGAAACTTAAAAGCTTTTGCACAGCAAAGGAAATCATAAACAAGACCAAAAGACAACCCTCAGAATGGGAGAAAATATTTGCAAATGAAGCAACTGACAAAGGATTAATCTCCAAAACATACAAGCAACTCCTGCAGCTCAATATCAGAAAAATAAACAACCCAATCCAAAAATGGGCAGAAGACCTAAATAGACATTTCTCCAAAGAAGATATACAGATTGCTAACAAACACATGAAAGAATGCTCAACATCCTTAATCATTAGTGAAATTCAAATCAAAACTACAATGAGATATCATCTCGCACCGGTCATGATGGTCATCATCAAAAAATCTGCAAACAATAAATGCTAGAGAGGGTGTGGAGAAAAGGGAACCCTCTTGCACTGTTGGTGGGAATGTAACTTGATACAACCACTCTGGTGAACAGTATGGAAGTTCCTTAAAAAACTAAAAATAGGACTACCATATGACCCAGCAATCCCACTACTTTGCATATACCCTGAGAAAACCATAATTCAAAAATAGTCATGTACCAAAATGTTCATTGCAGCTCTATTTATAATAGCCAGGACATGGAAGCAGCCTAAGTGTCCAGCAACAGATGAATGGATGAAGAAGATGTGGTACATATATACAGTGGAATATTACTCAGCCCTAAAAAGGAACGAAACTGAGTTTTTTGTAGTGAGGAGATGGACCTAAAGACTGCCATACAGACTGAAGTAAGTCAGAAAGAGAAAAACAAATACCATATGCTGACACATATATATGGAATCTAAAAAAAATAAATAAAGAGAAAAGAAAAAAATGATCAGAAGAACCTAGGGGCAAGATGGAAATAAAGGTGCAGACCTACTAGAGAATGGACTTGAGGATACAGGGAGGGAGAATTGTAAGCTGGGATGAAGTGAGAGAGTGGCATGGACATATATACACTACCAAACATAAAATAGATAGCTAGTGGGAAACAGCCACATAGCACAGGGAGTTCAGCTCGGTGCTTTTTGACCACCTAGATGGGTGGGATAGGGAGAGTGAGAGGGAGGGGGATGCAAGAGTGAAGAGATATGGGGATATATGTAGAACTGATTCACTTTGTTATAAAGCAGAAACTACCACACCATTTTAAAGCAATTATACTCCAATAAAGATGTTAAAAAAAAAGACAAGACAATTAAAATAACAATGAGATACCTATACATATCTATTAAAATGGCCAAAATCCAAACATTGACAACACCAAATACTGACATGGTTGTGGAGCAGCAAGAGCCTCATTTATTGCTAGTGGAAATGCAAAATCGTACAGCCACTTTAGAAGACAGTTGGCAGTTCTTTACAAAACTAAAGTTACTCTTACCAGCAATTGTGCTCCTTAGTATTTACCCAAAGGATTTGAAAACTTAGGTCTACACAAAAATCTGCACACAGATTTTATAGACCCTTAATTCATAACTACCAAAACTTAGAAGCAATCAAGTTGTCCATCAGTAGGTGAATAGATAAATAAAGTCTGGTACATCCAGACAATGGACTATTATTCAGTGCTGAAAAGAAGTGAGCTGCCAATTTGTGAAAGGACATGGAGAAAATGTAAATACATATTACTAAGTGAAAGAAGTCAATCTGAAAGGATACATACTGCTTGATTTCAACTATATTATATTCTAAAGTATGCAGACAGTAAAAAAATCAGTGCCTTCCAGGGATTGGGGGAAGGGAGGAGTACATGCAGCACAGAGGGTTTTTTAGGACACTGAAGATACTCTGTATGATCCTGTAATGATGAATAGTATCACTATGCATTTGTACAAACCAATAGAATGTACAACATCAAGAGTGAAATGTAATGTAAACTACAGATTTTGGCTGATTATCATCTGTCAATGTAGGTGCATCAGTTGTAACAAATGTACCCTCTGGTGGGGGTTATTGATAATGGGGAAGGTTATGCATATGTGGGAGCAGGGTATATATTGGAAATCTCTGTATCTTCCCCTCAAATTTGCTGTGAACTTAAAAGTGCTCTAAAAATGTAAAATCTTAATAACTTTTTAAAAAGACAACTAATGAATGATAGGTAGATAACTAGTGATCTAAGAGTTTGAAGGAAGTGCTTGCTATAAGTTAGAATAGAATAGTTAGAAGGACTGATTGGGATGAGATTTTGAAAAACTTTGAAAGCCAGCTAGGGCTATGGAGAGAGATTATCCTCTAGACAATGGAACACTTTTGGACTTTCTTAAGCAAATCTAGAATGTAATAACACAACTTGAGAAATGACTCTGAGGCATGGTTTCCTGAAAGAGATTCCTTAGCTTTCCCAAAGGCAGTCACAATAATTTCCAAGCATTATAGACCCTTCCCAGCCCCATAACACCTGTCTGATTGCTTAATATTTCTATGCTGAAATTCTGCAGGCAGTTATTTAAGCATGTTTTGAATCCGCATGAATACAAGTTAGTGGTTCTCTTGTCTTTCTTTTTAGACAAAGTCCTGAAAGCCAGGGACAATGTCTAATTTTATTGTGCTTCTCTGCACAATATCTCTCTGTTTCTTTGTGTCTGTCTGTCTGTCTGTCTCTCTCTCTCTCTCTCTCTCACACACACACACACACACACACACACACTCACACAGATCCCAAATAGAAGCCAGTTCTGAGCCTTCATACAAGTGGTGGATGAAGGTTTGGTTTCATTTTAGTGGTCATTTTTCATATTCAAATTAGCAGGAAAAGCTATTGATGGGAACCACAATTGTATATGAGGGAGAAAAAGTCACCTGTGTCACAATGAGGATTCTAAGTAAAATCCGTCATTCTGCTGGATTTACTAGCAGTATTTGACAAAGCTGATAACTCTCTTATCAACATCCTGACCTTTGTTAGAGAATTCTAGGGCTCAGTTCCTGGTCATCTTCTCTATTTATTTTCTCTTACCCAGTGAACTCATTCAATCTCACGGCCCCATATCTATATGCTGATGATACCCAAATGTATATCTCTACCTCTGACCTTTCTCTGATCTCCAGACGCATGTCTATAACTTCCTCCTTGACATCCTTACTTGGCTGTCTGATAGGCAACTCAAGCTCTACATTTTTGAAACATGATTCTTGATTTGAAACCTTCCATCAAAGTCCTTGTGCTCTCACTTTATTCCTCATCTCACAAATGGCATCTTCATTCTACCAGTTAGTTTCTTAGACCAAAAAAACTTAGAGTCATTCCTTAATATGAGTCATCTTTGATGTCTGTCTTTCTCTGATGACACACATCCAATTCGTTAGCATATTCTGTCAGTTTATAACTTCTGTCAGCCCAGCCTTGGAAATATATTTAGATTCCAGACCACTTCTCTCCACTTCCATTGCTGTTTCCCTAATCTGACAGCCATCCATTTCTCCTGAATTATTTAAATTGCCTCCAAACTGGTTTTTCTGCTTCTATCCTTGCTTTTATACAGTGCACTCTCTAAAAAGCAGCAGAATAATCCTTCTAAAATGTCAGATCATGACACTCCTTGACTCAAGATCCCATAATAGTTTCCATTTAACTCAGAGTAAAAGCTCAAACACATACTATCTTATAAAACTCTATAGTCTCCAGTCCTGCTGCTGCTCTGACACCATTTTCTACCATTCTCCTTATAGTTTTTTCAGCTACAGCCACTGGTTTCTCAGTTGGTCCTCAAACATACCAGGTACATTGAAAATAGCACCTTCCCATCCTGACTCTATATCCTTATCCTACTTTGTTCTTTCAAAGATTTCTTAACCCTACCTCATATATTATCTATTTATTTGTTTTTTTAGTATCTGTCACTATTAGAATATTGGAATATAAGCTCCATGGAGGTCAGGTATTTAATCTATGTATGTATCTATGTACACCTGTATCCTCAATGACTAAAAGATTGCCTGGTACAAAATAGATGCTCAGTAAATGTTTATTGAATAAATAAATTAATATGTAAATGAATGAAATGAATGAATGAACACAAACGCAAGCAAATAAATAAACCTTCTGTATTCTGTATCATCTACGGAGTCTCCACCTTCATTAGAATAGAGTTCTAATGGTTGACTTAAGCCCACCAACAGATCGAAGAATACAGGTCCTGAAATCACTCACACAAGAACACAGCTCTGCCCACCAGGGGGCCAGAATAAGCCCTGAGACCCTCCTGGGCTCTACAGCAAGCCACCTTATGAACTGATGCTGTCAATCAGAGTACAGCAGCCTTTGCACAGGTCAAGGCCAGGCAACTAACCAGACTGGGAGTCAGCTACAACCTATATGACCATCTACAGTAGTCAGTCCACCACAGCAGAAGGACACATACAGCCAACATAAAGGATACCCCAGAGCATATAGCTCTGCTGACCAGAGATAAAATGCACTGCTGGGACTCATAGGATGTCTCCTAAAAAAGGTAACTTTTACAAGGTCAGAAAATATAAACAACTTACCAAACACATAGAAATAAAAAGAGCAAATTAGGCAAAAATGAGGAATATGTTCCAAAGGAAGAAAAGAGATAAAACCACAGAAGAAGAACTAAGGGAGTGGAGATAAGCAATCTACTCTATAGAGTGTTCAAGGTAAGGATCATAAAGATGTTCAAAGAGCCCAGGAGAAGATTGGATGAAGAGAGTAAGAAGTCAGAAGTTTTTAATAAAGAGAAAACATAAAGAACAACCAAACAGAGATGAACAATAAAATAACTGAAATTAAAAATACACTAGAAGGAATAAAAGTAGATTACATGATACAGAAGAATGGATCAGTGATCTGGAAGATAGGGTAGTGGAAAACACTGAAGCTGAACAGAAAAAAGAAAAGATTCTAAAAAATGAGGACAGTTTAAGAGACCTCTGAGAAATCATCAAGCAAACTAACATTTTCAGTATAGGAGTCTCAGAATGAGAACAGAGAGAGAAAGGGGCAGATAACATTATATAAAGCCTTAATAACTGAAAACTTCATTAACTTGGGAAAGGAAACAGAAACCTAGTTCTGGGAAGCACAGAGTCCCAAACAGGATAAACCCAAAGAAAACCACACCAAGACATATTTTAATTAAAATGGGAAAAATTAAAGAGAGAATAGTAAAAGCAGCAAGAAAAAAGCAACAAGCTATGTACAAGGAGACTCCCATAAGGCTATCAGCTGACTTTTTAGCAGAAACCCTGCAGGCCAGAAGGGACTGGCATGATATATTTAAGGTGATGAAAGGGAAAAGCCTACAAGCAAGAATATTTTACCTGGCAAAGCTTTTATTCAGATTTGATGAAGAGGTCATATGTTTTACAGATAAGCAAAAGCTAAAAGAGTTCAGCACTATAAAACCAGCTTTACGAGAAATGTTAAAGGGACTTTTCTCAGTGAAAAAGAAAAGAGCACAACTAGAAGTATGAAAATTACAAAAGGAAAATTTTTATTTGAAAAGACAAATATACAGTAAATGCAGTAAATCAACCACATATGAAGCTAGTAAGAAGGTTAAAAGACAGAAGTAGTGAAGTCATCTATATACACAATAAGAGTTAAGGGGTACACAAAACAAAAAGATGTAAAAAATGATGTGAAAAGCAGTAAATGTGTGTGTGTGGGGGGGGAAGGGATAAAATGCAGGGTTGTACATACTAGGGCAAAAAACAAGCCTCAACAAATTTAAGAGTATACAAATTATTTCAAGCATCTTTTCTGACCATGATGGCATGAAACTAGAAATCAACCACAGAAAAATAAATGAGAAAAAATCTACTACATGAAGACTAAGCAACATGCTACTAAAAAACCAATGGGTCAATGATGAAATCAAAGAAATTAAAAAATACCTTGAGGCAAATGACAATGAAAACACAGCCATACAAAATCTATGGGATACAGCAAAAGCAGTTTTTAGAGAAAAGTTCATAGAGATGCAGGCCTTCTTTAAGAAACAAGAAAAATCTCAAATAAACAACCTAACTCATCACCTAAAAGAATTTAATAAAGAACAAACAAAACCTAAAGTTAGCAGAAGGAAGGCAATAATAAAGATGAGAGGAAATAACTAAAATAGAGATTAAAAGGCAATAGAAAAATCAATGAAACCAAAAGTTGGTTCTTTGAAAGGGTAAACAAAATTGGCAAACCTCTGGCCAGGTTCACCAAGAAGAAAAGAGGGAAGACCCAAATAAGAAAAATTAGAAATGAAAGATGCTTCAGAAATACAAAAAAAAAAACATAAGAGAATACTATGAAAAATTATATGCCAACAAATTTGACAACCTAGAAGAAATGGACAACTTTCTAGAAACGTACAGTTCACCAAAACAGAATCAAGAAGAAATAGATAACTTGAACAGACTTATCATTAAAAGTGAAATGGAATCTCTAAAATAAAAAAGCCAAAATTCCCTACAAACAAAAGTCCAGGGCCAGATTGCTTCACAGATGAATTCTACCAAATGTACAAGGAAGAATTTATACCTATCCTTCTCAAACTCTTCCAAAAGATTGAAGAGGAAGGAACACTCCTGAAGACACTCTATGATGCTACCATCACCCTGATACCAAAACCAGACAAAGACACTATCACAAAAGAAACTTACAGGCCAATATTTTTGATGAATATACATGCAAAAATTCTCAACAAAATATTAGCAAACTGAATCCAACAACTCACAAAAAAGATCATGCACCATAACCGAGTTGGATTCATCCCAGGGCCACAAGGATGGTTCAACATATGCAAATCAATCAATGCAATACACCACATCAAAAAAAGAAAATATAAAAACCACATGATCATCTCAATAGATGCAGAAAAGCACTCAATAAAATTCAACATCCATTCATGATAAAACTCTTACCAAAGTGGGTATAGAGGGAACATATCTCAACATAATAAAAACTATTTATGACAAATGCACAGCCAATAAATATTAAATGGTGAAAAGCTGAAAACCTTTTGGCTAAAATCTGGAACAAGACAAGGATGCCCGATCTCACCTCTTCTATTCAACATAGTATTGGAAGTCCTAACCACAACAATCAGACAAGAAAAAGAAATAAAAAATATTCAGATTGGTAAGGAGGAGAGAAAATTGTCATTATATGCAGATGACATGATATTATATATAGAAAACCCTAAAGACATCACACAAACTACTAGAACTGATCAACAAATTCAGCAAGGTAGCAAGATACAAAATTAACATACAGAAATAGGTTGCATTTCTTTACATTAACAATGAAATATCAGAAGGGGAATGTAAACAAACAGTCCCTTTCAAAATCACATCAAAATTAAAATTAAATACTTAGGAATAAACCTCACCAAGGAGGTGAAAGACTTATCTGCTGAAAACTACAAAACATTAATAAAGGAAGTTGAAGATGGCTCAAAGAAGAGAAAGATATCCCATGCTCTTGGATTGGAAGAATTAATATTGTTAAGATTACCATACTACCCAAAGCAATCTACAGATTTAATGTGATCCTTATCAAATTACCCATGACATTTTTTACAGAACTAGAACAAATAATCTTAAAATTTAAATGGAACCATAAAAGACCCAGAATTTCCAAAGCAGTCCTGAGGAAAAAGACAAAGGCATGATGCATAACCTTTCCAGATGTCAGACAATACTACAAAGCTACTGTAATCAAAACAGTGTGATATTGGCACAAAACAGACATATGGATCAATGGGACAGAATAGACAGCCCAGAAATAAACCCACACACCTATGGACAATTAATCTTTGACAAAGGAGGCAAGAACATAAAATGGGGGAAAGACCATCTCTTCAGCAAGTAGTGTTGGAAAAATTGGACAACCACATGTACAATAAATCAATAAAGTTAGAACATACCCTCACACCATACACAAAAATAAAGTCAAAATGGCTTAAAGACTTAAATATAAGACACAACACCATAAAACTCCTAGAAGGGAACATAGGCAAAACATTTTCTGATATAAATCTTAGCATTGTTTTATTAGGTCAGTCTCCCAAGGCAATAAAAATAAAAGCAAAAATAAACAAATGGGACATACTCAAACTTACAAGATTTCTCACAGCAAAGTAAACCATAAACAAAATGGAAAGAGAACCTACAGAATAGGAGAAAATATTTGCAAATTATTCTACTGACAAGGGCTTTATTTCAAAAATATACAAACAGTACATACAACTCAATAACAAAAAAACAAAAAATCCTATCAAAAAACAGGCAGAAGACCTAAATAGACATTTCTCCAAAGAAGACATATAGATGGCCAACAGGCACATGAAAAGATGCTCATCACTCTTAGTTATTAGAGAAATGCAAATCAGAACTGCAGTGAGGTACCAACTCATGCCAGCCAAAATGGCCATCATTAAAAACTATACAAATAACAAATATTGGAGACAGTGTGGAGAAAAATAACCCTCTTACACTGTTGGTGGGAATATAAATTGGTGCAGCCATTAAGGAAAACAGTATGGGTGTTCCTCAGAAAACTGAAAATAGAGTTACCATATGATCCAGCAATCCCACTCCTGGGCATATACTCAGAGAAAACTACAATTCAAAAAGATACATGTACTCCTATGTTAATAGCAGCACTATTTACAATAAATAAGACATGTAAACAATCTAAATATCCAACAACAGAGGAATGGATAAAGAAGATATGGTACATATATACAATGGAATATTACTCAGCCATAAAAAAGAATGAAATAAGTCATTTGCAGCAACATGGATGTACCTAGACATTATCATACTAAGTAAGGTATACAGAGAAAGGCAAATACCAAATGATATCACTTATATGTGGAATCTAAAATACAACACAAATGAACATATCTACAAAACAAAAAAATACAGGAATAGAGAAGACTTGTGGTTGTCAAGGGGAGGTGAGGGAGGGAAGGATTTGCAGTTTCAGATTAACAGATGCAAACTAGTATACATAGGATGAATCAACAAGGTCTGGGAACTTTATTCAATATCCTGTGATAAAACATAATGGAAAATAACATTATATATATATATATATATATCAGCCACCTTATTGTACAGTAGAAATTAACACAACAGTGTAAATCAACTATACTTCAATTTAAAAAAAAAACTAAGCAACAAGGATATATTGTACAACACAGGAAATATAGCCAATATGTTATAACAACTATAAATGGAATATAACCATTGAAATTGTAAATAACAATATTATACACCTGTAACATATAATATGAAGAAAAGGGCTTTATTTCAAAAATATACAAACAGTTCATACAACTCATAAAAGAAGAAATATAAAACAAGAAAAGAATTACAAGTTTGTTAAAATATGTTTGAATTTAAGAGGTGAGCAACTTAAAATAATCACATGTATATAGATTGTTATATGTAACTTCACACCAAAATCTATAGCAGATACACACACAGAAAAGAGAAAAGAATCCAAACATAACACTAGAGATAGCCATCAAATCACAAGGGAAGAGAACAAAAGAAGAAAGAAACAAAAGGAACTGCAAAAACAATTAAAATGGCAATAAGTACATAGCTATCAATCATTACTTCAAATGTAAATGGACTAAATGCTCCAATGAAAAACCATAGAGTGTCTGAATGGATACAAAAATAAGACCACTAAGAAAAAAAAAAAGACCCACTGTATACTTCCTACAAGAGACTCACCCCAGACCTAAAGACACACACAGAATGAAAGTGAGGGGATGGAAAAAGATATTTCATGTAAATGAAAATGAAAGGAAAACTGGGGTAAGTATATTCATAACAAAGTAGACTCAAAGTAAAACAAAATCTATAACAAAAGACAAAGAAGGACATTATATAAAGATAAAGGGATCAATACAAGAAGAGGATATAACATTCACTAATGTACCTGGGCCTAATATAGGAGCAATATTAGCAAACATAAAGGAGAAATTGATAATAATACAATAACAATAGGGGATGTTAAAACCCCACTTACATCAATGGACAGATCACCCAGAGAGAAAATCATTAACACTGGCCTTATTTGACACATCAAACCAGATAGAATAATTAAATATATGTATAGAACTGTCCATTCAAAAGCAGCAGAATATACATTCTTTCCAAGTGCACATGGAAAATTCTCCTGAATAGATTACCTGTTAGGCCTCAAAACAAGTCTCAGTAAATTTAAGAAAATTAAAATTATATCAAGCATTTTTTCTGACCACAACAAAATGAGGCTAGAAATTAACTACAAGAAAAAAACTGCAAAAAACACAAACACATGGAGGCTAAACAATATGCTTCTAAACAACCAGTGGATCACTGAAGAACTCAAAGGGGAAATCAAAAAACACCTTGAGACAAATGAAAATGAAAGCACAATGATAGAGGCACCTTCAAGATGGTGGAGGAGTAAGACGTGGAGATCACCTTCCTCCCCACAAATACATCAAAACTACATCTACATGTGGAACAACTCCTACAGAACACCTACTGAACGCTAGCAGATGACCTCACACTTCCCAAAAGGCAAGAAACTCATCACGTACCTGGATAGGGCAAAAGGAAAAACAGACACAAAAGAATAGGGATGGGACCTGGACCTCTGGGAGGGAGCTGTGAAGGAGGAAAAGTTTCCACACACCAGGAAGCCCCTTTACTGGCAGAGACTGGGGTGGGGGGTGGGCTGGGGGGAAGCTGTGGGACCATGAAGGAGAGCGCAGTGACACAGGTGCAGAGATAAAAGCAGAGAGATTCCTGCATAGCGGATCAGTGTTAACCAGCACTCACCAGCCTGAGAGGCTTGTCTGCTCACCTGCCAGGGTGGGGGGGTGGCTGGGAGGTGAAACTCGGGCTTCGGAGGTCAGACCCCAGGGAGAGGACTGGGGTTCACTGTGTGAAGACAGCCTGAGGGGGCTAGTGCACCACAGCTAGCTGGGAGGGAGTCCAGGAAAAATTCTGGACCTGCCTAAGAGGCAAGAGACTATTGCTGCAGGGTGAAGAAGGAGAGGGGATTCAGACCACCTCCTAAACGAGATCCAGAGAGGAGCACAAGTCACGGCTATCAGTGTGTACCCCCGAGACGGGCATGAAACACTAAGGCTGCTGCTGCAGCCACCAAGAAGGCTGTGTGCAAGTGCAGGTCACTATCCACACACCCCTGGGAGACTCTGCAGCCCACCACTGCCAGGGTCCTGCGATCCAGGGACAACTACCCCAGGAGAACACAGCATGCCTCAGACTGTTGCAACGTCATGCAGACCTCTGCCACCACAGGCTTGCCCCACATTCCATACCCTTCCCTCCCCGAGACCTGAGTGAGCCAGAGTCCACGAATCAGCTGCTACTTTAACCCTATCCTGTCTGGGTGGGGAACTGACACCCTCAGGTGACCAATAAGTAGAGACAGGGCCAAATTCAAACCTAACACCAGGAGCTGTGCAAAAAAGAAGAGAAAGGGAAATTTCTCCCAGCCGCCTCAGGGGCAGCAGATTAAATCTCCTCAATCAACTTGATGTAACCTGCATCTCTGGAATATCTGAGTAGGCAATGAATCATCCCAAAAATTGAGGCAGTGGACTTTAGTAGCAACTGTAGACTTGGGGTTTGCTTTCTGCATCTAATTTTGTTCTGGTTTTATGTTTATCTTAGTTTAGCATTTAGAGGTTATTATCATCGGTAGATTTGTTTATTGTTTTGGTTGCTCTCTTCCTTTATTTTTTATATATATGTATATAATTTTTTCCTTTTTCCCATTTTATGAGTGTGTATGCATGTGCTTCCTTGTGTGATTTTCTAGGTATAGCTTTGTTTTGCCATTTCTCCTAGGGTTCTCTCTGTCTATATTTTGTTTTGTTTTGGGGGATTTTTTGTATTTTTTTGAGTGCTTGTTATCACTGGTGGATTTGTTTTTGGTTTCATTGTTCTCTTCTTTCTTTTTTTTATTACTTTTTTATTCTTAATATTTTTAATTTTAATAACCTTACTTTATTTTATTTTTTCTTTCTTTCTTTCTTTCTTTCCTTCCTTCCTTCTTTCTTCCTTTCTTTCTTTTCCTCTCTTTTCTTCTGAGCATTGTGGCTGACAGGGTCTTGGTGCTCTGGCCAGGTGGCGGGCCTCAGCCTCTGTGGTAGGAGAATCAATTTCAGGACATTGCTCCGTCAGAGACTTCCTGACCTCACATAATATCCAATGGTGAAAGTTGTCCCAGATATCATCATCTCAACTCTAAGACCAAGCTCCATTCAATGACCAGCAAGCTACAGTGCTGGACACCCTATGCCAAACAACTAACAAGACATGAACACAACACCACCCATTAGCAGAGAGCCTGTCTAAAATCATAATAAGGTCAGACACCCCAAAAAACACCACTGGACATGGTCCTGCCCACCAAAAAGACAAGATCCACCCTCATCCACCAGAACACAGGCACCAGTCCCCTCCACCAGGAAGCCTACACAACCCACTGAAACAACCTTACCCACTGGGAGCAGACACCAAAATCAATGGGAATTATGAACCTGCAGCCTGCAAAAATGAGACCCCAACCACAAATGTTAAGCAAAATGAGAAGACAGAGAAATACACAGCAGACGAGGAAGCAAGGTAAACACCCACCAGACCAAACAAATGAAGAAGAATAGTCTACCTGAAAAAGAATTCAGAGTAACGATAGGAAAGATGATCCAAAGTCTTGCAAATAGAATGGAGAAAATATAAGAAATATTTCACAAAAATTTAGAAGAACTAGGGAGCAAACAAACAATGATTAACAACACAATAAATAAAATTAAAAATTCTCTAGAGGGAATTAATAGCAGAATAACTGAGGCAGAAAAATGGATAAGTGACCTGTAATATAAAATAGTGGAAATAACAATGGCAGAGCAGAATAAAGAAAAAAGAATGAAAAGAATTAAGGACAATCTCAGGGCTTCTGGGACAACATTAAATACAACATTCAAATTATATTGGTCCAAGAAGAGCAAGAGAAGAAAAAAAGACTGAGAAAAAATTTGAAGAGATTATAGTTGAAAACTTCCCTAATATGGGAAAGGAAATAGTGAGTGAAGTCCAGGAAGTACAGAGAGTCCCACACAGGATAAATCCAAGGAGAAACATGCCAAGATATATTAATCAAACTATCAAACATTAAATACAAAGAAAAAATATTAAAAGCAAAAAGGGAAAAGCAACAAATAACATACAAGGAAATCCCCTTAAGGTTAACAGCACATCTTTCAAGAGAAACTCTGCAAGCCAGAGGAGGTGGCAGGGCATATTTAAAGTGATGAAAGGTAAAAACTTGCAACCGAGATTACTCTACACAGCAAGGATCGCATTCAGATTTGACAGAGAAATTAAAACCTTTGCCGACAAACAAAAGCTAAGAGAATTCAGCACCACCAAACCAGCTTTACAACAAATGCTAACGGAACTTCTCTAGGCAGGAAACAAAAGAGAAAGAAAAGACCTACAATAACAAACTAAAAACAGTTAAGAAAATGGTAATAGGAACATACATATTGATAACTACCTTAAATGTAAATGGATTAAATGCTCCAACCAAAAGACATAGACTGGCTGAATGGATACAAAAACAAGACCCGTATAAACTGTCTACAGGAGACCCACTTCAGACCTAGGGACACGTACAGACTGAAAGTGAGGACATGGAAAAAGATATTCCTTGTAAGTGGAAATCAAAAGAAAGCTGGAGTAGCAATTCTCCCATAAGAAAAAATAGACTTTAAACTAAAGACTATTAGAAGAGACAAAGAATGACAATACATAATGATCAAGGGATCAATCCAAGAAGATATAACAATTGTAAATATTTATGCACCCAAAATAGGAGCACCTCAATACATAAGACAAATACTAACAGCCATAAAATGGGAAACTGACAGTAAAAGAATCATAGTAGGGGACTTTAACACCCCACTTTCACCAATGGACAGATCATCCAAAATGAAAATGAATAAGGAAACACAAGCTTTAAATGATACATTAAACAAGATGGACTTAATTGGTATTTATAGGACATTCCATCCAAAAACAACAGAATGCATTTTCTTCTCAAGTGCTCATGGAATATTCTCCGGGATAGATCAAATCTTGGGTCACTAATCAAGCCTTGGTAAATTTAGGAAAATTGAAATCGTATCAAGTATCTTTTCCAACAACAACACTATGAGACTAGATATCAATTACAGGAAAAAAATCTGTAAAAAAGAAAAACACATGGAGGCTAAACAATACACTACTAAATAACCAAGAGATCACTGAAGAAATCAAAGAGGAAGTCAAAAAATACCAAGAAAAAAATGAAAATGAAAACACAATGGCCCAAAACCTATGCAATGCAACAAAAGCAGTTCTAAGAGGGAAGTTTATAGCAATACAATCCTACCTCAAGAAACAAGATACATCTCAAATAAACAACCTAAACTTACACTGAAGGAAATAGAGAAAGAACAACTAAAAAACCCCAATGTAAGCAGAATGAAAGAAATTATAAAGATCAGATCAGAGAAAATGAGAAAGAAATGAAGGAAACGATAACAAAGATCAATAAAACTAAAAGCTGGTTCTTTGAGAAGATAAAAAAAATTGATAAACCATTAGCCAGGCTCATCAAGGAAAAAAGGGTGAAGACTCAAATCAATAGAATTAGAAGTGAAAAAGAAGAAGTAGCAGCTGAAACTGCAGAAATACAAAGGATCATGAGAGATTAGTACAAGCAACTATATACCAATAAAATGGACAATCTGGAAGAAATAGACACAGTCTTAGAAAAGCACAACCTTGCAAGACTGAACCAGGAGAAATAGAAAATATAAACAGACCAATCACAAGAACTGAATTTGAAACTTTGATTAAAACCCTTCCAACAAACAAAAGCCCAGGACCAGATGGCTTCACAGGCAAATTCTATCCAACATTGAGAGAAGAGCTAACACCTACCCTTCTCAAACTGTTGCAAAATATAGCAGAGGGAAGAACAATCCCAAACTCATTCTACGAGGCCACCATCACCCTGATACCAAAACCAGACAGAGATGTCACAAAAAAAAACACTACAGGCCCATATCACTGATGAACCTAGATTCAAAAATCCTCCAAAAAATACTAGAAAACAGAATCCAACAGCACATTAAACAGTTCCTACACCCTGGTGAAGTGGGTCTTATCCCAGGAACACAAGGATTCTTCAATGTACACAAATCAATCAATGTGATAAACCATATTAACAAACTGAAAGCGAAAAACCATATGATAATCTCAATATGTAGAAAAATCTTTCAACAAAATTCAACACCAATTTATGGTAAAAACCATTCAGAAAGTAGGCATAGAGGGAAATTTCTTAACATAATAAAGGCCATATATGACAAACCCACAGCCAACATCATTCTCAATGGTGAAAAACTGAAACCATTTCCACTAAGATCAGGAAGAAGACAAGGTTGCCTACTCTCACCACTATTCTTCAACATAGTTTTGGAAGTTTTAGCCACAGCAATCAGAGAAGAAAAAGAATTAAAAGGAATCCAAATTGGAAAAGAAAAAGTAAAATTTCACTGCTTGCAGATGCCATGATACTATACATACAGAAACCTAATGATGCTACCAGAAAACTACTAGAGCTAATCAATGAATTTGGTAAAGTAGCAGGATACAAAATTAATGCACAGAAATCTCTTGCATTCCTATACACTAATGATGAAAAATCTGAAAGAGAAATTAAGGAAACACTCCCACTTACCATTGCAACAAAAAAAATAATAAAATGCCTAGGAATAAACCTACCTAAGGAGACAAAAGACCTGTATGCAGAAAACTATGACACTTATGAAAGAAATTAACAATGATACAAACAGATGGAGAGATATACCATGTTCTTGGATTGGAAAAATCAACATTGTGAAAATGACAATACTACCAAAAACAATCTACAGATTCAGTGCAATACCTATCAAACTACTAATGTCATTTTTCACAGAGCTAGAACAAAAAATTTCACAATTTGCATGGAAACTCAAAAGACACTGAAAAGCGAAACAATATTGAGAAAGAAAAATGGAGCTGGAGGAATCAGGCTCCCTGACTTCTCACTACACTACAAAGCTACAGTAATCAAGACAGTATGTGACTGGCCCAAAAACAGAAATATAGATCAATAGAACAGGATAGAAACCCAGGGATAAACTCACACACGTATGGACATCTTATGTTTGATAAATTAGGCAAGATTATACAATGGAGAAAAGAGCCTCTTCAATAAATGGTGCTGGGAAAACTGGACAGCTACATGCAAAAGAATGAAATTAGAATACTCCCTAACACCATACACCAAAATAAATTCAAAATGGATGTAAGATCTAAATGTAAGGCCAGACTCTAAAAAACTCTTAGAGGAAATCACAGGCAGAACACTCTATGGCATGAATCACATAAAGATGCTTTTTCAGACTTCCGGGAAGATGGCAGAAGAGTAAGACGCGGAGATCACCTTCCTCTCCACAGATACACCAGAAATACATCTACGCGTGGAACAACTCCTACAGAACACCTACTGAACGCTGGCAGAAGACCTCAGACCTCCCAAAAGGCAAGGAACCCCCCACGTACCTGGTTAGGGCAAAAGAAAAAACTAAACAGAGACAAAAGGATAGGGACGGGTCCTGCACCACCGGGAGAGAGCTGTGAAGGAGGAAAAGTGTCCACACACTAGGAAGCCCCTTCGCGGGTGGAGACTTCGGGAGGCGGGGTGGGGGAGCTTGGGAGCCACGGAGGAGAGCACAGCAACAGGGGTGCGGAGGGCAAAGCGGACAGATTCCAGCGCAGAGGATCGGGCCGACCGGCACTCACCAGCCGAGAGGCTTGTCTGCTCGCCCGCCGGGGCGGGCGGGACTGGGAGGTGAGGCTCCGGCTTTTGTCGGAGCGCCAGGAGAGGACTGAGGTTGGCGGCGTGAACACAGCCTGCAGGGCGTTGGTGCGCCGCGGCTGGCCGGGAGAGAGTCCGGGGAGGGGTCTGGTCCTGCCGAAGAGGCAAGAGACTTTTACGTCCCTCTTTGTTTCCTGGTGCACGAGGAGAGGGGATTAAGAACGCTGCTTGAGAGAGCTCCAGGGACGGGCGCGAGCCGCGGCTAAAAGTGCGGAGCCCAGAGACAGACATGAGACGCTAAGGCCGCTGCTGCCGCCACCAGGAGGCCTGTGTGCGAACACAGGTCACTAGCCACACGCCCTTCCGGGGAGCCTGTGCAGCTCGCCACTGCCAGGGTCCCGGGATCCAGGGACAACTCCCCCGGGAGAACGCACGGCGCGCCTCAGGCTGCAACGTCACGCCGGCCTCTGCCGCTGCAGGCCCGCCCCACACTCCGTGACCCTCCCTACCCCCCGGCCTGAGTGAGCCAGAGCCTCCGAATCAGCGGCTCCTTTAACCCCGTCCTGTCTGAGCAAAGAACAGACGCCCTCCGGCGATCTACACGCACAGGCGGGGCCAAATCCAAAGCTGAGCCCCTGGGAGCTGTGAGAACAAAGAAGAGAAAGGGAAATCTCTCCCAGCAGCCTCAGAAGCAGCGGATTAAAGCTCCACAATCAACTTGATATACCCTGCATCTGTGGAATACCTGAATAGACAACGAATCATCCCAAATTAAGGAGCCCTGTGGATGAAAGGTTCTTGGTGCTGCAGCCAGGAGTCAGTGCTGTGCCTCTGAGGTGGGAGAGCCAACTTCAGGACACTGGTCCACAAGAGGCCTCCCAGCTGCACATAATATCAAACAGCAAAAATCTCCGAGAGATCTCCATCTCAACGCCAGCACCCAGCTTCACTCAACAACCAGCAAGCTACAGTGCTGGACATCCTATGCCAAACAACTAGCAAGACAGGAACACAACCCCACCCATTAGCAGAGAGGCTGCCCAAAATCATAGTAAGTCTACAGACACCCCAAAACACACCACCAGACGTGGACCTGCCCACCAGAAAGACAAGATCCAGCCTCATACACCAGAACACAGGCACTAGTACCCTCCACCAGGAAGCCTACACAACCCACTGAACCAACCTTAGCCACTGGGGACAGAAACAAAAAACAACAGGAACTACGAACCTTCAGCCTGCAAAAAAGGAGACCCCAAACACAGTAAGATAAGCAAAATGAAAAGACAGAAAAACACACAGCAGATGAAGGAGCAAGATAAAAACCCACCAGACCTAACAAATGAAGAGGAAATAGGCAGTCTACCTGAAAAAGAATTCAAAATAATGATAGTAAGGTTGATCCGAAATCTTGGAGATAGAATGGACAATAGAATGGACAAATTGCAAGAATCAGTTAACAAGGACCTAGAAGAACTAAAGATGAAGCAAGCAACGATGAACAACACAATAAATGAAATTAAAAGTACTCTAGATGGGATCAATAGCAGAATAACTGAGGCAGAAGAACGGATAAGTGACCTGGAAGATAAAAGAGTGGAAATAACTACTGCAGAGCAGAATAAAGAAAAAAGAATGAAAAGAACTGAGGACAGTCTCAGAGACCTCTGGGACAACATTAAACGCACCAACATTCGAATTATAGGGGTTCCAGAAGAAGAAGAGAAAAAGAAAGGGACTGAGAAAATATTTGAAGAGATTATAGTTGAAAACTTCCCTAATATGGGAAAAGAAATCATTAATCAAGTCCAGGAAGCACAGAGAGTCCCATACAGGATAAATCCAAGGAGAAATACGCCAAGACACATATTAATCAAATTGTCAAAAATTAAATACAAAGAAAACATATTAAAAGCAGCAAGGGAAAAACAACAGATAACACACAAGGGAATCCCCATAAGGTTAACAGCTGATCTTTCAGCAGAAACTCTGCAAGCCAGAAGGGAGTGGCAGGACATATTGAAAGTGTTGAAGGAGAAAAACCTGCAACCAAGATTACTCTACCCAGCAAGGATCTCATTCAGATTTGATGGAGAAATTAAAACCTTTACAGACAAGCAAAAGCTGAGAGAGTTCAGCACCACCAAACCAGCTCTACAACAACTGCTAAAGGAACTTCTCTAGGCAAGAAACACAAAAGAAGGAAAGGACCTACAATAACGAACCCAAAACAATTAAGAAAATGGGAATAGGAACACACATATCGATAACTACCTTAAATGTAAATGGACTAAATGCTCCCACCAAAAGACACAGATTGGCTGAATGGATACAAAAACAAGACCCATATATTTGCTGTCTACAAGAGACCCACTTCAGACCTAGAGACACATACAGACTGAAAGTAAGGGGATGGAAAAAGGTATTTCATGCAAATGGAAACCAAAAGAAAGCTGGAGTAGCAATTCTCATATCAGACAAAATAGACTTTAAAACAAAGACTATTAGAAGAGACAAAGAAGGACACTACATAATGATCAAGGGATCGATCCAAGAGGAAGATATAACAATTGTAAATATTTATGCACCCAACATAGGTGCACCTCAATACATAAGGCAAATACTGACAACCATAAAAGGGGAAATTGACAGTAACACATTCATAGTAGGGGACTTTAACACCCCACTTTCACCCATGGACAGATCATCCAAAATGAAAATAAATAAGGAAACACAAGCTTTAAATGATACATTAAACAAGATGGAGTTAATTGATATTTATAGGACATTCCATCCAAAAACAACAGAATACACATTTTTCTCAAGTGCTCATGGAATATTCTCCAGGATAGATCATATCTTGGGTCACAAATCAAGCCTTGGTAAATTTAAGAAAATTGAAATTGTATCAAGTATCTTTTCTGACCACAACGCCATGAGACTAGATATCAATTACAGGAAAAGATCTGTAAAAAATACAAACACATGGAGGCTAAACAATACACTACTTAATAATGAAGTGATTACTGAAGAAATCAAAGAGGAAATCAAAAAATACCTAGAAACAAATGACAATGGAGACACAACGACCCAAAACCTGTGGGATGCAGCAAAAGCAGTTCTAAGGGGGAAGTTTATAGCAATACAAGCCCACCTTAAGAAGCAGGAAACATCTCGAATAAACAACCTAACCTTGCACCTCAAGCAATTAGAGAAAGAAGAACAGAAAAACCCCAAAGCTATCAGAAGGAAAGAAATCATAAAAATCAGATCAGAAATAAATGAAAAAGAAATGAAGGAAACAATAGCAAAGATCAATAAAACTAAAAGCTGGTTCTTTGAGAAGATAAACAAAATAGATAAACCACTAGCCAGACTCATCAAGAAAAAAAGGGAGAAGACTCAAATCAATAGAATTAGAAATGAAAAAGGAGAGGTAACAACTGACACTGCAGAAATAAAAGAGATCATGAGAGATTACTACAAGCAACTCTATGCCAATAAAATGGACAATCTGGAAGAAATGGACAAATTCTTAGAAATGCACAACCTGCCAAGACTGAATCAGGAAGAAATAGAAAATATGAACAGACCAATCACAAGCACTGAAATTGAAACTGTGATTAAAAATCTTCCAACAAAGAAAAGTCCAGGACCAGATGGCTTCACAGGCGAATTCTATCAAACATTTAGAGAAGAGCTAACACCTATCCTTCTCAAACTCTTCCAAAATATAGCAGAGGGAGGAACACTCCCAAACTCCTTCTACGAGGCCACCATCACCTTGATACCAAAACCAGACAAGGATGTCACAAAGAAAGAAAACTACAGGCCAATATCACTGAGGAACATAGATGCAAAAATCCTCAACAAAATACTAGCAAATAGAATCCAACAGCACATTAAAAGGATCATACACCATGATCAAGTGGGGTTTATTCCAGGAATGCAAGGATTCTTCAATATACGCAAATCTATCAATGTGATAAATCATATTAACAAACTGAAGGAGAAAAACCATATGATCATCTCAATAGATGCAGAGAAAGCTTTTGACAAAATTCAACACCCATTTATGATAAAAACCCTGCAGAAAGTAGGCATAGAGGGAACTTTCCTCAACATAATAAAGGCCATATATGACAAGCCCACAGCAAACATCATCCTCAATGGTGAAAAACTGAAAGCATTTCCACTAAGATCAGGAACAAGACAAGGTTGCCCACTCTCACCACTCTTATTCAACATAGTTTTGGAAGTTTTGGCCACAGCAATCAGAGAAGAAAAGGAAATAAAAGGAATCCAAATCGGAAAAGAAGAAGTAAAGCTGTCACTGTTTGCAGATGACATGATCCTATACATAGAGAACCCTAAAGATGCTACCAGAAAACTACTAGAGCTAATCAATGAATTTGGTAAAGTGGCAGGATACAAAATTAATGCACAGAAATCTCTGGCATTCCTATATACTAATGATGAAAAATCTGAAAGTGAAATCAAGAAAACACTCCCATTTACCATTGCAACAAAAGGAATAAAATATCTAGGAATAAACCTACCTAAGGAGACAAAAGATCTGTATGCAGAAAATTATAAGACACTGATGAAAGAAATTAAAGATGATACAAATAGATGGAGAGATATACCATGTTCTTGGATTGGAAGAATCAACATTGTGAAAATGACTCTACTACCGAAAGCAATCTATAGATTCAATGCAATCCCTATCAAACTACCACTGGCATTTTTCACAGAACTAGAACAAAAAATTTTGCAATTTGTATGGAAACACAAAAGACCCCGAATAGCCAAAGCAATCTTGAGAACGAAAGAAGGAACTGGAGGAATCAGGCTCCCAGACTTCAGACTATACTACAAAGCTACAGTTATCAAAACAGTATGGTACTGGCACAAAAACAGAAAGATAGATCAATGGAACAGGATAGAAAGCCCAGAGATAAACCCACGCACATATGGTCACCTTATCTTTGACAAAGGAGGCAGAAATGTACCGTGGAGAAAGGACAGCCTATTCAATAAGTGGTGCTGGGAAAACTGGACAGCTACATGTAAAAGCATGAAGTTAGATCACTCCCTAACACCATACACAAAAATAAGCTCAAAATGGATTAAAGACCTAAATGTAAGGCCAGAAACTATCAAACTCTTAGAGGAAAACATAGGCAGAACACTCTATGACATAAATCACAGCAAGATTCTTTCTGACCCACCTCCTAGAGTAATGGAAATAAAAACAAGAGTAAACAAATGGGACCTAATGAAACTTAAAAGCTTTTGCGCAGCAAAGGAAACCATAAAGAAGACCAAAAGACAACCCTCAGAATGGGAGAAAATATTTGCAAATGAAGCAACTGACAAAGGATTGATCTCCAAAATTTATAAGCAGCTCATGCAGCTTAATAACAAAAAAACAAACAACCCAATCCAAAAATGGGCAGAAGACCTAAATAGACATTTCTCCAAAGAAGATATACAGATTGCCAACAAACACATGAGAGAATGCTCAACATCACTAATCATGAGAGAAATGCAAATCAAAGCTACAATGAGATATCATCTCACACCAGTCAGAATGGCTATCATCAAAAAATCTAGAAACAATAAATGCTGGAGAGGGTGTGGAGAAAAGGGAACCCTCTTACACTGTTGGTGGGAATGTAAATTGATACAGCCACTGTGGAGAACAGTATGGAGGTTCCTTAAAAAGCTACAAATAGAACTACCATATGACCCAGCAATCCCACTACTGAGCATATACCCTGAGAAAACCATAATTCAAAAAGAGTCATGTACCAAAATGTTCATTGCAGCTCTATTTACAATAGCCCAGAGGTGGAAACAACCTAAGTGTCCATCATCGGATGAATGGATAAAGAAGATGTGGCACATATATACAATGGAATATTACTCAGCCATAAAAAGAGACGAAATTGAGCTATTTGTAATGAGGTGGATAGACCTAGAGTCTGTCATACAGAGTGAAGTAAGTCAGAAAGAGAGAGACAAATACCGTATGCTAACACATATATATGGAATTTAAAAAAAAAAATGTCATGAAAAACCTAGGGGTGAAACAGGAATAAAGACACAGACTTACTAGAGAATGGACTTGAGGCTATGGGGAGGGGGAAGTGTAAACGGTGACAAAGCGATAAAGAGGCATGGACATATATACACTACCAAACGTAAGGTAGATAGCTAGTGGGAAGCAGCCGCATAGCACAGGGAGATCAGCTCGGTGCTTTGTGACCGCCTGGAGGGGTGGGATAGGGAGGGTGGGAGGGAGGGAGACGCAAGCGGAAGAGATATGGCAACATATGTATATCTATAACTGATTCATTTTGTTGTGAAGCTGAAACTAACATACCATTGTAAAGCAATTATACTCCAATAAAGGTGTTAAAAAAAAAAAAAAGATGCTTTTTCACCTGCCTTCTAGAGAAATGGATATAAAAACAAAAATAAACAAATTGGACCTAATGAAACCTAAAAGCTTTTGCACAGTAAAGGAAAACATAAAACAAGATGAAAAGACAACGCTTGGAATGGGAGAAAATATTTGCAAATGAAGCAACTGACAAAGGATTAATCTCCAAAATATACAAACAACTCATGCAGCTCAATATCAAAAAAACAAACAACCCAATCCAAAAAGGGGCAGAAGACCTAAACAGATATTTCTCCAAAGATATACAGATTGCCAAGAAACACATGAAAGGATGGTCAACATGACTAGTCATTAGAGAAATACAAATCAAAACTACAATGAGGTTTCACCTCACACCAGTCAGAATGGCCATCATCAAAAAATCTACATACAATAAATGCCAGAGAGAATGTGGAGAAAAGGGAACCCTCTTGCACTGTTGGTGGGAATGTAAATTGATACAGCCACTATGGAGAACAGTATGGAGCTTCCTTAAAAAACTAAGAATAGGACTATCATACAACTCAGTGATCCCACTACTGGGCATATACCCTGAGAAAACCATAATTCAAAAAGAGTGATGTAACACATTGTTCATTGTAGCTTTATTTACAGTAACCAGGACATGGAAGCAACCTAAGCATCCATTGACAGATGAATGGATAAAGAAGATGTGGCCCATATATACAATGGAATATTACTCAGGCATAAAAAGAAGCGAAATTGAGTTATTTCAAGTGAAGTGGATGGACCTAGAGACTGTCATACAGAGTGAAGTAAGTCAGAAAGAGGAAAGCAAATACCATATGCTAACACATACATATGGAATCTAAAAAAATGTTTCTGAAGGACCTAGGGGAAAGACAGGAATAAAGAGACAGATGTAGAGAATGGACTTGAGGACACTGTCAGGGGTAAGGTTAAGCTGGAACAAAGTGAGAGAGTGGCATTTATACTACCAAATGTAAAATAGATAGCTAGTGGGAAGCAGCCACATAGCACAGGGTGATCAGCTTGGTGTTTTGTGTCCACTTAGAGGGGTGGGATACAGAGCATGGGAGGAGGACTCAAGAGGGAGGAGATATGGGGATATATGTATATATATAGCTGATTCACTTTGTTATAAAGCAGAAACTAACACACCATTGTAAAGCAATTATACTCTAATAAAGATGTTAAAAAGAAAAAAATTAAGAGTTCACACTTACATTTAGAAAAAAAAAATAGCACAATGATCCAAAACCTATGGGATGCAGCAAAAGCAGTTCTAAGAGGGAAGTTTATAACAATACATTCCTGCCTCACGAAACAAGAAAAATCTCAAACAACCTAAACTTACACCTAAAACAGCTAGTGAAAGTAGAACAAACGAAACCCAAAGTTATTAGAAGGAATGAAATCATAAGGTCTGAGCAGATGTAAATGAAATAAGCCTAGAAAATCAATACAAAAATGAATGAGACTAAGACCTGGTTCTTCAGGAAAATAAATAAAATTAATAAACCTTTAGCTAGACTCATCAAGAAAAAAAGAGAAAGGACCCCAACCAACAAAATCAGAGAAGAAAAAGTAAACTGACACCACAGAAACACTAAGGATCATCAGAGATTACTACAAACAACTATACACTAATCAAATGGACAATTAGAAAAACTGGAAAAATTCCCAGAAATATACAATTTCCCAAGACTGAATATGGATTAAATATAAAATATGAGCAAACCAATTACCAGTCATGAAATTTAATCCATAATTTTAAAACTCCCAACAAACAGAAGTCTAGGACCAAATGGCTTTACCTTTCTATCAAACATTTAGAGAAGAGTTAACACCTATCTTTCTCAAACTATCCCCAAAATATTGCAGAAAGAACACTTCCAAACTCATTCTACAAGGCCAGCATCACACTGATACCAAAACCAAAGATATCACAAAAAAAGGAAATATAACATCCAATAACCAATACCCAATATCACTGATAAACATAGGTGCAAAAATCCTGAACAAAATATTAGCAAATCAAATTCAATAATACATTCAAAGAATCTTACCCCATGATCAAGCTGGATTTATCCCAGGGATACAATGATGTCTCAATATCTGCAAATCAATCAATGTGATATACCACATTAACAAATGAAGGAATAAAAATCATATGATCATCTCAATAGAAGCAAAAAAATATTTTGACCAAATTCAACATCCATTTATGATAACAATTCTCGACAAAGTGGGTATAGAGTGAATATACCTCAACATAATAAAGACCTTATGTGACAAGCCCACAGCTAACATCACACACAATATTTAAAAGCTGAAAATATTTCCTCTAAGATCAAGAAAAATACAAGGATGCCCACTCTTGCCACTTTTATTCAACTTATTATTGAAAGTGTTGGTCACAGTAATCAAACAAGATAAAGGAATCCAAATTGGAAAGGAAGAAATAAAACTGTCACTATTTGCAGATAACAAAATACTATATATAGAAAATCCTAAAGATGCTAACAAAAAGTTACTAGAACTCATCAATGAATTTGGTAAAGTTGCAGGATACAATATTCATATATAGAAAACAGTTGCATTTCTATACACTAACAATGAACTATCAGAAAGAAATATTAAGAAAACCATCCCATTTACAATTGCATCACAAAGAATAAAACACTTAGGAATCAATCAAAGGAGGTAAAAAACCTGCACTCAGAAAACTATAAGACACAGATGAAAGAAATTGAAGACAACACAAACAGATGGAAAGATATATCATGTTCATGGATTGAAAGAATTAATATTGTTAAAATGACCATATTACCCAAAGCATTCTACAGATTGAATGTAATCTCTATCAAAATACCAATGACATTTTTCACAGGACTAGAATAAATAATTCTAAAATTTGTATGAAAACACAAAAGATCCCAAATGGCTGAAACAATCTTAAGAAAGAAGAACAAACCTGGAAATAGGACACTCCCTGATTTCAAATTAAGAAAAAAAAAGCTACAGCAATTGAAACAATACGATACAGACACACATACAAAAAAACCAGACACACAGATCAATGGAACAGAATAGATAGCCCAGAAATGAACCCACAGTTATATGGTCAACTAATCTATGACCAAGGAGGCAAAATAGGAAAATGAGGAAAAGACAGCCTCTTCAATAAATGGCATTGGGAAAACTGGATAGCTACATGCAAAAGAATCAAACTGGACTACTCTCTGCACCATGAACAAAAATAAATTCAAAATTGATTAATGGGGCTTCCCTGATGGCACAGTGGTTGAGAGTCCACCTGCCAATGCAGGGGACATGGGTTCGTGCCCTGGTCAGGGAAGATCCCACATGCTGCAGAGCGGCTGGGCCCGTGAGCCATGGCTGCTGAGCCTGCGCGTCCGGAGCCTGTGCTCCACAACGGGAGAGGCCACAACAGTGAGAGGCCCGCGTGCCGCAAAAAGAAAAAAAAAAAGGATTAATGACTTAAATGTAAAACTTCTAGAAGAAAACATAGGCAGTAAGCTCTTTGACACTGGTCTTAGTAATATTTTTTTGGATAAGTCTGCTCAGGAAAGGGAAACAAAAGCAAAAATAAACAAATGAAACTACACCAGAATAAAAAGCTTTTGCACAGCAAAGGAAATTACCAACAAAAGGAAAAAGCCACCTCCTAAATGGGAGAAGATATTGCAAACAATATATCTTATCAGAGGTTAATACAAAGAACTCATACAACTTAACATCAAAAAAACAAACAACCTGATTAAAAAATGGGAGAGGATCTGGTTAGACATTTTTTCAAAGAAAACATGCAGATGGCTAACAAGCACATTGAAAAGGTACTCAGCATCCCTAATCATCAGGGAAATGCAAATCAAAACCACAACATGGTATCACCTCAGAGCTGTCAGAATGGCTTTTATCAAAAAGACAACAAATAATAAGTGTTGGCCAGGATGTGGAAAAGAGAACCCTCATGCACTGTTGGTGGGAATGTAAATTGGTGCAACCACTATGGATAGCAGTATGGAGGTTCCTCAAAAAATTAATACTAGAACTACCGTATGATCCAGAAATTCTATCCTGGGGCATTTATGTGAAGAAAATGAAAAAAAAATAACTTGAAAAGGTATATGCAACCCTACTTCATTGCAGCATTATTTACAATAGCCAAAATATTGAAGCAACCTAAGTGCCCATCAACAGACAAATGGAAAAAGTAGTATATACATGCAATGGAATATTACTCAGTCATAAAAAAGAATGAAATCTCACCATTTGTGACAACATGGATGGACCTAGAGGTTATCATGCTAAGTGAAATAAGTTAGACAGAGAAAGGCAAATATTGTATGATTTCACTTATATGTGGAATTTTTGAAAAATGAACAAATAACAAAACAGAAACAGAGTTAAAGATACAGAGAACAAACCATGGTTGACAGAGGGAAGAGGGTAGGGGGAGAAAAAAAATAGGAGATTAAGAGGTACAAACTTTCAGTTGCAAAATAAATGTCATGATTATGAAATGTACAGTGTGGGGAATATAATCAACTATGTAAAATATCTTCATATGGTGACATATTGTAACTAGATTTATTGTGGTGATCATTTTGAAATGTATAGACATATCTAATCACTGTGTTGTGTAACAGGCACTAACATAGTGTTATAGGTCAATTGAGCTCCAAAAACAAACAAACTAACAAATAGAAAAAAGAGATCAGGCATTTGGTTACCAGAGACCAATGTTGCGGGGAAGGGGGAATTGGATGAAGACAGTCAAAAGTTACAACCTTCCTTATATAAGATAAATAAGTACTTGGGATGTAATGTATGACATGATAAATGCAATCGACACTGCTGTATATTATATATGAGAGATGTTAAGAGAGTAAATGCTAAGAGTTCTCATCACAAGGAAAAATATTTTTTCTATTTCTTTAATTTTATATCTATATGAGATGATGGATATTCACTAAACTTATTGTGATAATCATGTCATGATGTATTAAGTCAAATCATTGTGCTGTACACCTTAAACTTATACAATGCTGTATGTCAATTATATCTCAATATAACTGGAAGAAAAAAGGTTAATTTAATTCTGCTAACATATAAATAACTACAGAGGTTTTTTTGTTTATTTGTTTGTTTTCAGAAAAGAGTATAAGAGTTGGTCTGCCTCTTTGGCCATTACATACCCTCTTACTTACTCTACCTGTGATCTTTTCCACTGAGAATCATTAAGTAGTGGAACAGGCAGGACCATTGGAGACGATCTTGTCCAAATGAACATTTCAGAAGAAAAGAAACTGAGGCTCAGATTTGTGAAATAACTTCAAGGTTACAGAGCTAGTTAAAAGCAGAGTTAGAATTATTTCAAATCTCTAAATTTTCATGACCAGTGCTTTTTTTCTATCACCACAATGATAAGGAATCTCTACCTCTCTATCATCCTTGCTATCGCTATTGTTTATCAAAATTCGATAACAACTGTCTGTAAAGAGAGATTTGCAAGTGCATTTGAAGCTCAGTGATGGCTTTCTCAGAGTGCAAGAGGCTGTTGATGGATTCCCTTTACTTTCACAGAACAGAAGAGGCAGGGATTCATCCGTGGGCATTGGCAGGGCTTAATGCTTACTGACAAGGCCCCAGAATGGAAATATCCTGCTTGTCCTTTTAACAGGATTTCAGCCAGATATTTGAGGGAAAAGTACTGCAGCCTAGTGGGCTGTGAATATGAGTGGAAATGTCAGAGCTGTGAATCAGTTAACACATTTTTATTTAGCATCTTCCTGTGAAAGAGGATGAGAAGACATGGCTCCTGTACTCAAATTCCTTACCATTGCAGAGTGGAGTCAAGAAGAGTGCAAGACCCTGTTAGATCATAGAGGTTCTAACACTCCAGACTTGGAAAGCACAACCCAGGTGGCAAGAACAGGGTGGTTTGCATGGAGGACAAAATGCTTAATTTTGTCATGAAGGGTAACTGGGATCTAAGTAGGTGAAGGGGATTGTGGTGCGATGCTTTCTTGTGTTCTCTCTGGATTTAAGAAGTATGTTCACATCCTTTAGCTCATGAGACCCTCAAACTGTCCCTGGCAAGTAGGGAAAGCAGAAAGTATATTTTGTTCCTTTTCTCCAGAGAAATTAATATCTTAACTTGTGAAGTAGCCGAAATTCCCACAATAAGTCAGAGCCAAAGTCCCTCAGGTTCCCTCCAAGGACACTTTCTAATAGAATGACCTTCTGGAATATTGCTCCTTTGTATCTTCCTCTCTGTTCTGAAGATACAGGTACTAACCCAGGCTTAGGAACTCTCAAGGAGATCAAGCTTGGCTCCTGTCCTAAATTCTATGACATAATTTTAAAAAATAGTTCAAGGCATCCCAAGGTGTCAGTTTCTTCTTTGGTGCTCATAACCCAAATGTTTTAACAGCCCTGAGGTGCCCTCCACCTATGGGGCCCTGACTCTTTGAGGCCTATCTGTTGACCTGGCCCTGTGGATGAGAAAAGCACAGATGTCTACCATCTGGTCAGGAGTCCTTGTGTGTGTGCCAATTTCCAGTCACTGACAGCCAGGAGTTGATTGATGGAATTTGGTACTCCACCTTTTTTTTCTTAGTACAATATAACCTCATGAATTCAGGTGGCACTTAGCCAAAATGAGAGAATTTGAACTTAAGCAGGAGTAAAGTTTACCATCAATGAAATGAAGGTCTGTTAAGTAAATTACCAATGTAAACAGGATTGTAAAAAGGACAATTTAATCTACTTACAAGAATAAATTGTTTTCAAGTACTTAAGTTGCATAAATTTACATACAGTGTGCTAATTACAAATGATTGATAGCCAGTCATTCAAACACATCTGGTAGGAACCCTGTTCTCTTAACACTTTGTGAGACACTAGACTGTATCACTTAAAGTACTTGAAAATAGTACAAATATATATTTTTTTTTACATATGAATATATGTATTCACACACCCTCATATAAGACAGTCCTTGTTTTTCATCAAGCCATGTTCCTGGAAACCATACCAGAAAGGATTATCAAACACAGATCACTGAGAGCCAAATTATATTTTCATATAGGGACAATTTTATTATTGAGACTAGTGTGCCAGACCCAGGGCCCACACCGGGTAAATCATAGATTCAATCAGCATTGTGTCATAGCAATCTAAGCTACAACAACCACAGCGAGAGAAGACAGCTAATATTTATTGAGCACTTGATGCATCTGAGTGCTTTACATATGTTATCTCAGTCATCAACAACATGACCAGGAGGGAGCTAGTATCTCCATTTTTAGGGAAACAACACTGAAACTTCAGGAGATTAAATAATTCACCCTTAACCATGCAGCTGTAATCAGTAGACTTAGAAATTAAATCTAGGTCTGATTCCAAATCTCATGGCTCCTTTTCAAACTATAACAACTATAATCCTTTAAAATTGTTAAATTTTACATGGTTATGTAAAGTTTATGTAATATATAAAATGGGAATGAATGTAACTGCCATTTTCTGTGGCCTGGATAAAATTTCACTTCTCCAAGAAGACTCACTCTTAAAACAAATCGGCCTCCTTTTATGCAAATGTGTGTGCCAAACTAAAAATATTCAAATGTAAGAAATTATTTGAAAGAGAGCTGTAGTATCTTCAACATATAATTTTTCAGTTGTTGGTGTACATGTCTTATCTTTCCTAATAGATATTAAGCTCATTAAGAGTGGAGACTACTATTACTAAGAATTTGCACCCACCAACATTGTTTATAATACTACCTAGAATAAAATCTTGACCAATAGATACATTTAGTTTTTTAACACCTTTATTGGAGCATAATTGCTTTACAATGGTATGTTAGTTTCTGCTGTATAATTAAGTGAATCAGCTATGCATATACATATATCCCCATATCACCTCTCTCTTTTGTTTCCCTCCAACACTCCCACCCCTCTAGTTGGACACAAAGCACCGAGCTGATCTCCCTGTACTATGCGGCTGCTTCCCACGAGCTATCTATTTTATATGTGGTAGTGTATATAAGTCCATGCCACTCTCTCACTTCGTCCAAGTTTACGCTTCCCACTCCCTGTGTCTTCAAGTCCATTCTCTACGTCTGCTCTTTATTCCTGTCCTAACCCTAGGTTCGTCAGAACCTTTTTTTTTTCTTTAAGATTCCATATATATGTGTTAACATATGGTATTGGTTTTTCTCCTTCTGACTTACTTCACTCTGTATGACAGACTCCAGGTCCATCCACCTCACTACAAATAACTCAATTTCACTTTTTTATGGCTGAGTAATATTCCATTGTATATATGTGCCACATCTTCTTTATCCATTCATCTGTCGATGGACACTTAGGTTGCTTCCATATTTTGGCTATTGTAAATAAAGCTACAATGAACAACGTGGCACATCACTCTTTCTGAATTATGGTTTTCTCAGGGTATATGCCCAGTAGTGGAATTGCTGGGTTGTATCGTAGTCTTATTTTTAATTTTTTAAGGAACCTCCGTACTGTTCTCCATAGTGGCTGTACTAATTTACATTCCCACCAACAGTGCAAGAGAGTTCCCTTTTCTACACACCCTCTCCAGCATTTATTGTTTGTAGATTTTTTTAATGCTGGCTATTCTGACCAGTGTGAGGTGGTACCTCACTGTAGTTTTGATTTGCATTTCTCTAAGGATTAGTGATGTTGACCATCCTTTCATATGTTTCTTGGCAATCTCTATATCTTCTTTGGAGAAATGTCTGCTTAGGTCTTCTGCCCCTTTTTGTATTGGGTTGTTTTTGTTTGTTTGTTTTGGTTTTTTTTTTCAGTACACAGTCCTCTCACTGTTGTGGCCTCTCCCGTTGCGGAGCACAGGCTCCCAACGCACAGGCTCAGCGGCCATGGCTCACGGGCCCAGCCGCTCCACGGCACGTGGGATCTTCCCGGACCGGGGCACGAACCCGTGTCCCCTGCATCAGCAGGTGGACTCTCAACCACTGCGCCACCAGGGAAGCCCAGGTTGTTTGTTTAATTGATATTGAGCTGCATGAGCTGTTCGTATATTTTGGAGATTAATCTTTTGTCAGTTGCTTCATTTGCAAATAGTTTCTCCCATTCTGGGAGTTGTCTCTTCATCTTCTTTATGTTTTCCTTTGCTGTGCAAAAGCTTTTAAGCTTCATTAGGTCCTATTTGTTTATTTTTGTTTTTATTTCCATTTCTCTAGGAGGTGGGTAAAAATGGTCTTGACTTGATTTATGTCATAGAGTGCCTATTACTCTAAGAATTTTATAGAGTTTTATAGTGTCTGGCCTTACATTTAGGTCTTTAATCCATTTTGAGTTTATTTTTGTGTATGGTGTTAGGGAGTGTTCTAATTTCATTCCTTTACATGTAGCTGTCTTTACATGTAGCTGTCTTTTCTTGATTTTATATTCTTTCCTCATTTATCAAAGATAAGGTGATGATATGTGCATGGGTTTTTCACTGGAATTTCTATCCTGCTCCATTGATATATATTTCTGTTTTGGGGCCAGTCCCACACTGTCTTGATTACTGTAGCTTTGTAGTATAGTCTGAAGTCAGGTGGCCAGATCCCTGCAGTTCCGTTTTTCGTTCTCAAGATTGCTTTGGGCTACAGTAATGCTAAACATCACTAATCATTAGAGAAATGCAAATCAAAACTACGATGAGGTATCACCTCACATCAGTCAGAATGACCATCATCAAAAAATGTACAAACAATAAATGCTGCAGAGGGTGTGGAGAAAAGGGAACCCTCTTGCACTGTTGGTAGGAATGTAAATTGATTCAGCCACTATGGAGAACGGGATGGAGGTTCCTTAAAAAATTAAAAATAGGACTACCACATGACCCAGCAATCCCACTACCGGGCATATACCCTGAGAGAACCATCATTCAAAAAGAGTCATGTACCATAATATTCATTGCAGCTCTATTTACAATAGCCAGGACATGGAAGCAACCTAAGTGTCCATTGACAGATGAATGAATAAAGATGTGGCACATATATACAATGCAATATTACTCAGCCATAAAAAGAAAAGAAATTGAGTTATTTGTAGTGAGATGGATGGATCTAGAGTCTGTCATATAGAGTGAAGTAAGTCAGAAAGAGAAAAAAAATACTGTTTGCTAACACATATATATGGAATCTAAAAAAAAAAAAACAAGGTTATGAAGAACCTACAGCCAGGAGAGGAATAAAGACACAGATGTAGTGAATCAACTTGAGGAAACAGGGAAGGGGAAGGGGAAGCTGGGACAAAGTGAGAGAGTGGCATGAACATATATACACTACCAAATATAAAATAGATACCTAGTGGGAAGCAGTCGCATAGCACAGGGAGACCAGCTTGGTGCTTTGTGACCACCAAGAGGAGTGGGAAGGGAGGGAGGAAGGGAGATACAAGAGGGAGGAGATATGGGGATATATGTTTATATATATCTGATTCACTTCGTTATAAAGTAGAAACTAAAACACCATTGTAAAGCAATTATACTCCAATAAACTGTTAAAAAAAAAAGATTGCTTTGGCTATTGGGGGTCTTTTGTGTTTCCATACAAATTTTGAAATTGTTTGTTCTAGCTCTGTGAAAAATGCCATTAGTAGTTTCATAGGGATTGAACTGAATCTGTAGATTGCTTTGGGTAGTATAGTCATTTTCACAATGTTGATTCTTCCAATCCAAGAACGTGGTATATCACTCCATCGGTTTGTATCATCTTTAATTTCTTTCATCAGTGTCTTATAGTTTTCTGCATACAGGATTTTGTCTCCTTAGGTAGGTTTATTCCTAGATATTTTATTCTGTTTGTTGCAGTAGTAAATGGGAATATTTCCTTAATTTCTCTTTCAGATTTTTCATGATTAGTGTATAGGAATGAAAGAGATTTCTGTGCATTAATTTTGTATCCTGCTACTTTACCAAATTCATTGATTAGCTCTGGTAGTTTTCTAGTAGCATCTTTAGGATTCTGTATGTATAGTATCATGTCATGTGCAAACAGTGACAGTTTTACTTCTTCTTTTCTGATTTGCATTCCTTTTATTCCTTTTTCTTCCCTGATTGCTCTGGCTAAAACTTCCAAAACTATGTTGAATAAGAGTGGTGAGAGTGGGCAGCCTTGTCTTCTTCCTGATCTTAGTGGACATGGTTTCACTTTTTCACCATTGAGGACAAGGTTGGCTGTGGGTTTGTCATATATGGCCTTTATTATGTTGAGGGAAGTTCCCTCTATACCTGTTATCTGGAGGGATTTTATCGTAAATGGGTGTTGAATTTTGTCGCAAGATTTTTGTGCATCTATTGAGATGATCATATGGTTTTTCTCCTTCAGTTTGTTAATATAGTTTATTACATTGATTGATCTGTGTATATTGAAGAAACCTTGCATTCCTGGGATAAATCCCACTTGATCATGTTGTATGATCCTTTAAATGTGTTGTTGGATTCTATTTGTTATTATTTGTTGAGAATTTTTGCATCTGTGTTCTTCAGTGATATTGGCCTGTAGTTTTCTTTTTTGAGTGACATCTTTTTCTGGTTTTGGTATCAGGGTGATGGTGGTCTTATAGAATGAGTTTGGTAGTGCTCCTCCCTCTGCTATATTTTGGAAGTGTTTGAGAAGGATAGGTGTTAACTCTTCTCTAAATGTTTGATATAATTTACCTGTGAAGCCACCTGGTCCTGGGCTTTCGTTTGTTGGAAGATTTTTAATCACAGTCACAATTTCAGTGCTTGTGATTGATCTGTTTATATTTTCTATTTCTTCCTGGTTCAGTCTCGGAAGGTTGTGCTTTTCTAAGAATCTGTCCCTTTCTTCCACGTTGTCCATTTTACTGACATATAGTTTTTTGTAGTAATCTCTCATGATCTTTTGTATTTCTGCAGTGTCAGTTACTACTTCTCCTTTTTCATTTCTAATTCTATTGATTTGAGTCTTCACCCTTTTTTTCTTGATAAGTCTGACTAATGGTTTATCAATTTTGTTTATCTTCTCAAGAACCACCTTTTAACTTTGTTGATCCATGCTATCATTTCCTTCATTCCTTTTTCATTTATTTCTAATCTGATCTTTATGATTTCTTTACTTCTGCTAAATTTAGGGGTTTTCTTGTTCTTCTTTCTCTAATTGCTTTAGGTCTAAGGTTCAGTTGTTTATTTGAGATGTTTCTTGAGGTAGGATTGTACTGCTCTAAACTTCCCTCTTAGAATTGCTTTTGCTGCATCCCATAAGTTTTGGGTCACTGTGTTTCCTTTCTCATTTGTTTCTAGGTATTTTCTGATTTCCTCTTTGATTTCTTCAGTGATATCTCGGATATTTAGTAGTGTATTGCCTAGTCACCATGTGTTTGTAGCTTTTATAGACTTTTTTCTGTTTTTGATATCTAGTCTCATAGCGTTGTCGTCAGAAAAGATACTCAATAAGGTTTTAATTTTCTTAAATGTACCAAGGTTTTATTTGTGACCCAAGATATGATCTCTCCTGGAGAATGTTCCATGAGCATTTGAGAAAATAATTACTCTGTTGTTTTTTGGTGGAATGTCTACAAATGTCAATTAAGTCCATCTTATTTAATGTATCACTTAAAACTTGTGTTTCCTTATTATTTTCAATTTGGATGATCTGTCCATTGGTGAAAGCGAGGTGTTAAGGTCCCCTACTATTATTGTGTTACTGTCAATTTCCCCTTTTATAGCTGTTAGCATTTGCCTTATGTATTGAGGTGATCCTTTGTTGGGTGGACAAATATTTACAATTGTTATATCTTCTTCTTGGATTGATCCGTTGATCATTATGTAGTGTTCTTCTTTGTCTCTTTTAATAGTCTTTATTTTGAAGTCCATTTTGTCTGATATGAGAATTGCTACTCCAGCTTTCTTTAGATTTCCATTTGCATGGAATATATTTTCCATCCTCTCACTTTCAGTCTGTATGTGTCCCGGTGTCTGAAGTGGGTCTGTTGTAGACAACATACATATGGGTCTTGTTTTTGTATCCATTCAGCCTGTCTTTGTCTTTTGGTTGGAGCATTAATTCATTTATATTTAAGATAGTTAATGATATGTATCTTCCAATTACCATTTTCTTAATTGTTTTGGGTTTGTTATTGTAAGTCTTTTCCTTCTCTTGTGTTTCTTGCCTAGAAAATTTCCTTTAGCATTTGTTGTGAAGCTCGTTTTGTGGTGCTGAATTCTCTTAACTTTTGCTTGTCTGTAAAGGTTTTAATTTCTCTGTAGAATCTGAAAGAGATCCTTGCTGGGTAGAGTAATCTTGGTTGTAGGTTTTTCTCTTTCATCACTTTAAATATGTACTGCCACTCCCTTCTGGATTGCAGTTTCCCTTGTATTTTATTTGGCTTTTCCCTTTCTGCTTTTAATATTTCTTATTTGTATTTAATTTTTGATAGCTTGATTAATATGTGTCTTTGCTTGTTTCTCCTTGGATTTATCCTGTATGGGACTCTCTGCACTTCGTGGACTTTATTGACTATTTCTTTTCCCATATTAGGGAAGTTTTCAACTATAATGTCTGCAAATATTTTCTCAGTCCATTTTTTTTTCTCTTCTTCTTCTGGGACCCCTATAATTCAAATGTTGGTGTGTTTAATGTTGTCCCAGAGGTCTCTGAGATTGTCCTTAATTCTTTTCATTCTTTTTTCTGTTTTCTGCTCTGCAGTAGTTATTTCCACTCTTTTATCTTCCAGGTCACTTATCTGTTCTCCCTCAGTTCTTCTGCTATTGATTCCTTCTGGAGAATTTTTAACTTCATTTATTGTGTTGTTTATCATTGTTTGTTTGCCCTTTAGCTCTTCTAGGTCTTTGTTAAACATTTCTTGTATTTTCTCCATTCTATTTCCAAAATTTTGGATATCTTTACTATCATTACTCTGAATTCTTTTTCAGGTAGACTTCCTATTTCCTCTTCATTTGTTTGGTCTTGTAGGTTTTTCCTTGCTCCTTCATCTGCTGTGTATTTCTCTGTCTTCTCATTTTGCTTAACTTACTGTGTTAGGGGTCTTCTTTTCTCAGGCTGCAGGCTTATAGTTCCCGTTGTCTTTGTTGTCTGCTCCCAGTTGGTAATGTTGGTTCAGGGCATTGTGTAGGCTTTCTGGTGGAGGGGACTGGTGCTTGTGTTCTGGTGGATAAAGCTAGATCTTATCTTTCTGATGTGCAGGACCATGTCTGGTGGTGTGCTTTGGGGTTTCCCTGAACTTAGTAGGATTTTAGGCAGCCTCTCTACTAATGGGTGAGGTTGTGTTCCTGTCTTGCTTGTTGTTTGGCATAGTGTGTCCAGCACTGTAGCTTGCTGGTCATTGAGTGGATCTGGGTCTTAGTTTTGAGATGGAGTTCTCTGGGAGAGAATCTCCATTTGATATTACGTGTGGCTGGGAGGTCTGGTGGAGCAATACCCTGAACTCTGCTCTGTCACCTCAGAGACTCAGGCCTGACAGCTGGCCAGAGCACCAAGACCCTGTCAACCACAAGGCTCAGAAGAAAAGGGGGAAAAGGAAAGAATGAAAGAAAGGAAGAAGGAAAGAAAGAAAGAAAGAAAGAAAGAATGAATGAATGAATGAATGAAAAAGGAAAAGAAAATATGATTAGTAAAATTTAAAAATTATTAAAAATAAAAACGTAATAGAAAAAAAGAAAGGTAGAAGAAAGCAAGCAAACCAAAAAACAAGTCCACCATTGATAACAAGTGCTTTAAAAAAATACTAAAACGAAATGAAAGCAAAACAAAAAATAAATGGACAGACAGAACTCTAGGTCAAACAGAAAAAGCAAAGCTATACAGACAAAATCACACAAAGAAGCATACACATACACACTCATAAAAAGAGAAAAAGGAAAAAAAATGTATCCATATATATTAAAAAAAAAAAAGGAAGAGAGCAACCAAATCAATAAACATCTACCAATGATAATAAGCTCTAAATACTAAACTAAGTAAAACATAAAACCAGAAACAAATTAGATGCAGAAAGCAAACCCTAAGTCTACAGTTGCTCTCAAAGTCCACCACCCCAATTTTTGGATGATTCATTGTCTATTCAGGAATTCCAGAGATGCAGGGTACATCAAATTGATTGTGGAGATTTAATCCACTGCTCCTGAGGCTGCTGGGAGGAAATTTCCTTTCTCTTCTTTGTTCACACAGCTCCTGGTGTTCAGCATTGGATTTGGCCCTTACTTTGTATGTAGGTCACCTGTGGCCATCTGTTCTTTGCCCAGACAGGAGGGGATTAAAGGAGTGGCTGATTAGGGGGCTCTGGCTCACTCAGGCCAGGGGGAGGGAGGGGTAAGGAATGCATGGCGAGCCTGTGGCATCAGAGGCCTGTGTGATGTTGCAACAGCCTGAGGCACACCATGTGTTCTCTCGGGGAAGTTGTCCCTGGATCATGGGACCCTGGCAGTGGAGTGCTGCACAGGCTCTCAGGAGGGGAGGTGTGGATAGTGACCTTTGCTTGCACACAGGTTTCTTGGTGGCGGCAGCAGCAACCTTAATGTATCATACTCATCTCTGTTGACTGCGCTGATAGCCACAGCTTGCGGCCATCTGTGGAGCTCGTTTCAGTGGTGCTCTGAATCCCCTCTCCTCACGCATCCCGAAACAATGGTCTTTTACCTCTTAGGCAGTTTCAGACTTTTCGTCGGACTCCCTCTTGGCCAGCTGTGGTGCACTAGTCCCTTCAGGCTGTGTTTACACAGTCAACCTCAGTCGTCTCCCTGGGATCTGAAATCCAAAGCCCGAGCTTCACCTCCCAGCCCCCACTAGCCCCAGCGAGTGAGCAGAGAAGCCTCTTGGGCTGACGAGTGTTGGTTGGCACCGATCCTCTGTGTGGGAATCTCTCTGCTTTGCCCTCTGCACCTCTGTTGCTACACTCACCTCTGTGGCTCCAAAGCTTCCCCCCACCCCGTCCAACCCCCGTCTCTGCCAGTGAAGGGGCTTCCTAGTGTGTGGAAACTTTTCCTCCTTCACAGCTCCCTCCCAGAGGTGCAGGTCCTGTCCCTATTCTTTTGTCTCTGTTTTTCCTTTTTTCTTTTGACCTACCCTGGTATGTGGGGATTTTCTTGCCTTTTGGGAAATCTGAGGTTGTAACTAGTGTCCAGTAGGTGTTCTATAGGAGTTGTTCCACATGTAGATGTATTTTTGATGTATTTATGGGTAGGAAGGTGATCTCCATGTCTTACTCCTCCGCCGTCTTGAAGGCCCCCCCAATAGATTCTTAAATATGTTCATTGCATGAATTAGCAAATGAGTAAATTGATCTTTTAAATTATAATATGCTATAAATTTTATATCAATATATGGCTACAGTAAATATCAGAGTATAGTTTTTAAGTTTTAGAAAGTTATTGGTGGTGCTAATTGGAAGAAGGGGATTAGAGAATGATTTGGATGTCTAGAGAGTTTGGAAAACAAACTGCTCTTGAAAAAATTTCCTATAACTAGTAAATCAGTGAACATTAATCCCTTGACCTGAGAGTTAACATTCGAAGTAAAAAATTACTTTTTATTGTAGTAAGATATGCATAACATAAAATTGACCATTTAAACCATTTTTAAGTGTGCAATTCAGTGGCATTAAGTACATTCACAATATTGTGTAGCTATCACCACCTTCCATCTCCAGAACTTTTTCTCATCATCCCAACAGGAACTCTGTGCCCATAAACAAAATGTCCTCATTTCCCTCCCCTCAGTCCCTATAACCTCTATTATACTTTGTGTCTTTATGAATATGCCTATTCTAGGTACCTCGTGTAAGTGGAATCATGTTTAAAAATTGCATTTACATCGTCTAAATATTTGAAAACCAGATTGATAAATTAGAGGACAGAAATATCATGACTCTTAGTCCTCTTTTTTTTTGTTTTCTTCTCTCCTTGTATTTAATAATATGGGAGGTAGGGTGACTGGCAAGGATTCAGTAAGGGGAACTGGAAAGAAATCTGTATGTACAAATGGGGACACAGCCTTAGTGGTTGTTGTTCAGGGCAGTGTTTACATCCATCAATTGATTACACATGTATGAGAATCAGCTTAACATCCACTTTTCTCCCTCTTCCCACCTACTGCCCCTACCTCTTGTCTTTTCCTTCCCTTGTTTAGTATCAGTGAGAACTGTCACATGAACAGATAAAAGTGGCAAAATAAGGTGAATTCATTAGGTGGTGGTGAATAAGAAAAACAGCAAAAGTGGATGTCAGCATGCCAGGGAATCATCAAAATTTCTACTTATTATGACTATTCTTTATACCAGTTCACTCAAACCAATTTAATAGGTGCTGAATGAACCATTACAATCATTCAATGTACTCTTGAGCAGGTCACAAATCACAAGAATAAAATGGAACTCAGCCATCAGTTCCTGCCCTAAGGTGTCATCTTGTTTTAAGTCTTCTAAGTCAAAGAGTCTCCATTTTAAGTGAAACCTTTGCATTATCTATTCTCCTTGTTGAGGAAATATTCTCTTTGTTAATGTCATCCCATTATTCCTCATCACCTCTCCTTGTACTGGGTTGAATAATTTCTTTGCCTCCTTAGAAGTTAAACACTTCAAATATTTATAGGCTGTAACTTGAAAAGTTTTGGGAGAATGGATCATGTTTCTACCTGAGGGATTCCTTCATTTTCCAAAATTACTGTAGGTGCAAAATCTTTAATCCTCCATTATTTCTGATTTCTACAAGTTAAGCATCTTTGGATGGCAGTGAATTTAACTGACACCTCCAAGCTACATTTTTAAGATAAAGACTATTCTTCCCTACCTTTAATATTTGAGCTTTCAAGAGAACAAGTTGGCTCTGTACTTTATGGCATAGGAAATGTGATTTGGCCAAAAAAATCATTAAGACCAAAATGATGCAGCTGGTTCTTGAACTGGAATACAGGTAACTTTTATTATAAAACATTATTGCTAAAGCTTTATATTATTCAGTGAATGAGCAACTGTGAGTCATCAAATGAGAGAATGTCCATGAAAGAGATTTGTAAAATATAAAATGTTATAAAAATAAAGTTTTATTAGCATTGATATGAATGGTGCCTGGTTGTTTGGATATTTGAAATTTTATTTATTTTATACTAAAACTTAAAAAGAGTAATAGTGTTGGATATTAATAAAATTTACTGCAAAGAAGATATCCTTTTACTTATAAGCCCATCACAATGAACATTATTATTGTAATGTATTATTCACATTTATTGAAGGTTTACTCCATGCCAGTTTATAGAGCTAAGTATTTTACAAAGATTAGATCAATTCCTACAGTATCTCTCTGAAGAAGGGCTTATTTCCCTAATGTACAAGTGGGCAATTTGGAGCTTACAAAGGTTATTAAGTGATGTCTCTCTACTAATGTGAACTTGAATTCAGATCAATTCAATGGCAACATCTGAGTTCTTATCAGTACTTTCCTTTTCTGTGATATTGTGATGCCCTTCACTTACGAAAATACATCTACATTTTTGCCCTTAACTAGATGGGTACAGCTTCCAGGTTTTGTTTTCACATGAGCTTTAGGGAGTCTTGCTTCCTCTTTCACTGTCAGACTATGAGGTGTCCCATCTTCCTCCTATCTCTGTGACCGTCCCTCCCTCTCCTTCTAATTAGATGCTGCAGGTCTCCTAAGGATTTAGAATCCAGATGAACATATGAAAATTGTGCAGCACATAAAAGTTAATATGCACTGAATGAGGGACTAGGAAGGCTGTCCTGAGTGAAATGGGCTATTGCACAAAGTTTCTGTTTTAAGCAGAGCAGCTATTGAGTATGCCTTGTATGCTGGAGGAGCAGTGTTCAGTAGAAATCAGACTAGAGGGTTTCTGTAGGCCTCACAATTTAGGCATTTTATGAATCCATGAATGAAATTCTTGTAAACATACCAGAGTGGACTATTTGTTCATTGATTCACTAATTCTATTTTTTTTAATTGAGGTAGAGTTGATGTACAATATTATGTAAGTTTCAGGTGTACAACCTAGTGAGTCACAATTTTTAAAGGTTATATTCCATTTACAGTTATTATAAAATATTGGTTATATTCCCTGTGTTGTACAGTATACCCTTGTAGCTTATTTATTTTATGCATAATAGTTTTACCTCTTAATTCCTTACCCCTATAATGTCCCTCCCCCTTCTCTCTCCCCACTGGTAACCATTAGTTTGTTCTCTATATCTGAGTCTGTTTTTGTTTGGTTATATATGTGCATGTTTTATTTTTTAGATTCTACACATAAGTGCTATCATACAGTATTTGCCTTTCTATGCCTATTAATTCTTTAGTTCAACACTTTATTGAAAACCTGTTCTGGCAGTCAAACATAGAGTGGTGAACAGGACAAAAGCAGTGACCTCAAAGAGGACATTCTCAAGGGGATGCAAGGACTCAGACCACAAACTCATGAATAACCAAGGTCACTGCTAAGAAAAACACAAGCTGAGAATGTGATGCATGCCATGGGTCATGGAAGCCTCTCTGAAGTTAAAACATCGGAACTGAGTCTTGAATGACAAGAAAGAAGAGCTGTTCAGGCACCGAAAAGAAAGAGTGAAAAGGTCATGAGGAAGGAACAAGCTGGGCTTCTTTAAGAAACAGAAGGTCAGTGCAACTGGATCTTGGAGAGGAAGGAGAAGGCAGAGACCAGATCACAGAGGGACTCAGAGTCCAGTTGCCATGACATAGAAGATGGGAAGATTTTAAGCTGTGAAGAGGCATGTCATGATTTACATTTTTAAAAGATAATCTTGGCCGCTATATGGAGGATGTGTTTTGTTACCATGTACAGCTTTCTAGGACCTATAAACAGCTTTGCTAAACTAAACTTTGATGAAGCCAATCATTTCATCTACCTTAAAAAAAAAAAAAACTTCAAAAGAATGAGCACCTCAGGGAGCTCCATCTTCTCTTACATTCACAGTCTTTTTGTCTAATCGCCCTCACACTCAGCTTGGTAAAATCCTCATTTCCAAGCTGCCTAGACCAAGGGCAGAAGGATTTTAGCAATATTTTGTTCTCTATTCCTCAGGCATCCAACTTCGAGAGGGCACAAAGACTTTTCTGCCTCACCCTGAGCCCTGGTTCAATCCTCCCCATTTATTTATATTATATAAATAATATATTACATAATATAATTATACTATAGTAATATATTATACAAAATATTTATTCTTCTCTAATGCTAGAAGCATTACCTTTGTAGTTTTGTTTCATTAGTTCAAAGTTTAGATGCCTTGTAAAACGCAAGTGTCTTCAAGGGGACACTTAGCTTATCATCACTGGTCATTGTCACCTCAAATTGAGAATTAGTAATTGAGGGTTAGAGGGGAGGATGGGAAGAGCACCGAGGAGATCTGGACTCTACCAGGACTGGGGCAAGACCAGATGGAGAGCACAGGGGCTCCAAAAATAAAAGCCTCTGAACTGACAAGTTTCTTGGCACTTCCACTCACTTTTGCTTTATTCTGGCTTTTTCTTCTGTCCAAATGTTAGCTCTTCTTTTTTTCTTCACCCTTCTCACCTTGTTGAGTGAGCAAGATGTCTTTTGTTTTTGGAGAGAATTAAATGAAAGCTTGCTCAAATTTATGTCTGACCCCAAAGCAGTGGGATTGAGTTGGATTTCCAGAGAGCCACTCAGAACATCTCAATTAGCCAATATTTAGTGCAGCAAGGAACCATGTATCTCATGGAGTAAGGAATACCAGGAAAAGACTAATCCCTTTTTAAGACTGAAACTTAATATAGTGGAAAGAGCATTTTGTGAGACCTCTGGGGACCTGCTCTGCAGGGCCAGCTCTAGCATTTACCTTTGTGGGACTCAGCTAGAAAGAGAGACTATTTCAGGGAATTCACAGTAAGGAGTCAATGAGTCAATTACCAGTGAATTAACCCTCACAAAATTCCTCAAATAACCAAATAAATCTCCAATAGCCTATCTGGCAGTGGGAAGGCAAATCTCTACCTTCTAATAATTCACCATCCAATTCTGGCTGCATGAATTAAACTTCAATCGTGTGTGTGTGTACAAGCATGCAAACAGTTTTAGTCACACATATGTATATTCACAAGTAAACATATGCATGTGATATATATATATATATATATATATATATATATATACACATTCACATGCGTGTATATTTTCACACACAGGCAAACTTGTATGCATGTATACACATGTATACACATAGGTGTGTGTAAGAGTGTACAAGTAAACCTGTATATTATGCATGAACGCATATGAGTTTGAATTTCTCTTTAGTAGGGACACTCCAGCTGTGACAGAGTCTAGTACTAGACCCACTGCCCACCAAATAACCATAAAACTTAGACAAATTATATCAAATAATTATTGGCAGATATTGGAAAATGATGAGATGAAATGTTGTGTCCCTTAAGAGGATGAAGGCATGGGAGATGAGAGCTATATTCACTCAGACTTTCTCCACAAGGATGTTTTCTGGGCTCTAATGCAGGGAAGAGGAGACCAAGCAATGAAAAATGATCTTAATGGTCAAAGGAAGCAAAATTAGAGTCCTAACTGGAATTTTTGGAGCAGGGTGATAAAAAAGGATAAACCACAGAGAAAGCATTTCAAAAATCTGTGTGGAAATATTCCTTGGGTCCTAGGCCTACTCCTGGACTTGCACATGCAGCTTGAGGCTTTAGGACACCTAGAAAATAGCATACTGAGAGTTGAGAGCTGATCAGAAATTACCGAGATCCCAAAGGGGACAGCTGGAGTGGAGGTACTTTGGGCAACACTTAGAAAAACTAGAGATCTTTAAATGGCCAGAGTGTAGAAGTAAGAACCATGCCCTGCGAATAAGAGGAAACAAACCTGAAATAGATCTGCTTTAATAAAGCTTTTACCAGGCTGAAAAGAATCAAGGGGATTCATCCTTGATTTAACCACCTACCAGAATAAAACTCAACTCCCTTTAGAAGAAGATAACATAATCCGAACCTCTGTAAAACATTATTTTAAAGGTCCAGCACACCATCAAACTTTACTAAACATAAAATGAGACAGAAAAAAGTGACTAAGAATAGAGAGATAACAGGGACAATAGAGTTAAGAGCATCAAATCCAGAGATAATCTAGAAGTTGGAATTAACAGAAAAGGGCTTCAAAAAATGATGTTAAAAGAAATAGAGGGGGGAATTGAATGGAATGCATAAAAAAATAAAATATTTCAACAGAGAATCAGAATCTATGAAAAAGTCATTAAATTAATATTCTAGATGTACAAAATATAATATCTGAAATTGAATAGATTTAACAGCAGATTGGACACAACAGAAAATAGGATTATTGAACCTTAAGAGAATGTATTAAAAAATACCCAAAATGAAGCATGGGAAGGAAAAACAATAAAAAGAATAGAACAGAAAGAAATGTGTGAGATGAATTAAACTATCTAACTTATATGTAATTGTAATCCTAGGAGAAGAAAAAGAAGGAATAGGAAAGGAATAATATTTGGGGGAAAAATGGCCAAGAGCTCTTTAATACTGATGAAATACACCTACCTACAGATTTAAGAAGCTCAGTGAAACATAAGTGGAAAAATATAAAAATGTCATACCTAGGCACCATACAGTCAAACTTCTGGAAACAAAGCTAAAGAGAAAATTTCCATAAAGAAAAATACTGATATGGAGGAGGAAGTTTAATTTCTTTAACTAGCCTTTATATTCTGCCTTGCTACAAATCTTTGGCAAATCCTTTGACAATCTTAAATGCTTGTTATGATAAAATGGGAGAGCATATTATATGTCCCTTTGGAAGTTACTCAAGAGCTCCCTCAATTTTCCTTCCTCCATAAATTCTAACCATTCCAGGTCCCCTGAGAGCTGTAAGAGAGCCAGGTATCTCTTTTTTGTTGTTCTTTCAATGTTTTATGTCTATAGATCGTGCCTCTCCATCTCAATGCTCAGTTCTTTAAAGATGCACGAACATTTCACACAGCTCCTTCAAAGCTTGTTGCAATGCTAGAATAAATTAAACTCTGTTTGAAATTTTGTTACATTGAATTAATTAAAGCGTAGAAGTTCTCACTTAAAAAGAAAGTATAAAGTTTGTAGATATTTTTTCACTCTTATAATCCATGCATTTTTTCAATCAATATTTGTAATGCCCCTTCTATGTGTGAAGCACTTGTATCTAAAAAATAATTTTCATTATTTCACAAATTTTCAAAATGTACATAAAACAGGCCAAATAAATACAAATTCAGTATCCTGCTAAACATTATTATCCATTTACAATATCTACCACACTTTTAAAATTTCAATACCTAAGTCTTCTATAATCAATTTCAAGTGCTTGAATATGCAGTACCTTTTTTTTATAAAATCTGAGTTTAAATATTTGTTGTAGAGACTTAATTTAAAATCTGACCCTCTTTTGAATGGAATGCCTTTATGAAATTTAATAAAACATGAAGGTCATAAAATGTATTAAACTATTGTACTTTTCATTTTTAATTCTGAACAGACAAGATTCAGAGAAAGAAGTTGCTTTCTTATTAGCAAGACAGGCAAGCTGGGAGAGTATGATTTCTCTTCTTCAGGGCCCTCACCCTCAGGAAGATTCCTATCAACTAGTGTGGGAAAAACTGAGAATGAAAAGCCAAGGGACGTCATACCAGATGACTCCCCAGGACCTTCAAGCCTGAAGATTCCATAACACATTCTCCTGTTGTGCAAGTGTGTCCAGAGAAATTTTAACAAATAGTGAGATCTCAGCTGCTTGTGTTTAAAAGACCATCAACAACCATATGAAAGGTCAATAAGAAACAGACTAACCAAAAGCAAGATGACCTCCTTGGAGCAGGACTGACCCATTTTTGAGACGCAAGAGTTTGGGAGGGGACCCTGGGGAGAAAAAAATCATTATTGGCTTTAGCCTTTAAACTATATCTGTTCATCCTCTTTATCTGATTGTTTACAGTACAAGGTCACTTGATAGCGAGTTAATAAATACTAATTCAAGGAACAGATATGCAGCCCTGTTCTGCCACATTTTTCTCATGAATATGATTCAAATCTAAAATGCTTCTGAGAACAATTTTGGTCACTTGAAAAACTGGGTTTTTTTGTTTTTTGGGGTTTTTTTCCAACATCTTATAAATAAGTTCACTGAATAGCTCGGTTCTCAAACTTTGGTTGTGACCCAAATTAAAGTTGCTGATGGTCTACAAAATGTCTTGGAAGCATCCCCAGAAAAAGAAACACTCCACTCTCCCTGTTTCCAGCCTCCAGGCTAACTGCAAAAGGGCAAGGAACATGGAGTCTTTAGAAGGGGGAGTCCTGCTCTAGAGTGTTCTCCACTCACTCCTCCCAAACTGTGGTGAGGGTGTGGAGAAGGGAACAACCCTTCTCTTATTAGATTATCACCAGCTGCTCACACTTGGCTGGCAATGCCATCTTCACTTTTGGCCTGAGGTCTTGGAGATAGAAAAATGGTGAGGAAAGAAAGAAAAAAAGTATTAATACATGTGTTCATTAATTATTTATGGTGTGACAGGCATTGTTCAGTGGAATGTGAAGAAGAGTCAGATACTGCTGTCACTGACTTGAAGGGATGACTTACCCTCTGGCAGAGAAGTGCACTGGCTACCTTCCATTTGTCCCTCCTGACTCACCAGCTACCTACTTCAGTGTCCCAGAAGACTGAGCACCATGGGCTATTTGAACAGGTCTGCTTGCCCTCTGTCTTCTTTTTAGTTCAGTTAATGGGGAAGTTTGCAAAGAGGCAATGGATTGAAAGTGGAGAGAATTTGGGGAATATTTATTCCCCTGGCTCCCTCCATGCTTAGGCACCTAGGCTGGCTGCGTCCTTCAACTTATAACCACAGCTCAACAATTCTCTCTCCTTATGCTCTTTGCTCCTTTATGCTGAGAGGCGGTAGCACCACTTCTGTCACTAGATCCAAGATATTTCACTGTCAATCACACGTCACTATACCCTGCCCACACCTTTGAAAATAGTTCTTTTATTAGACTATCCTCACATTTCCAATCTTATTGTACCATCTGTGATTGATACAAGGAATTTAGCTTACTAGCTATATGATCCTGGCCAAGTTATCTAACCTCTTTGTGTCTCATCTTCTGGACATGGTAACATACATCTTGCACATCTATTTTGAGGATTAGAAAAGTATATAGATACAGAGATTAAAGATGGCAGATGACATGGAGTTTATCTCTCTCCATGGATGCATCAGGAATATATCTATAGATGAAACAATTCTCACAGAACACCAGCTGAAAACTAGCAGAAGACCTTGGACAGTGGAAAGGACTATAAAGATCCCTATATAACTGGGTAGGACAAGAAAAAAAAAGGGAGAAAGAGGAGGAGAGGAGGCGGGATGGGACCTGCACCCCGGAGGCGGGATGGGACCTGCACCCCAGAGGCGGGGGCGCTGAAGCAGAAGAGAGATTCCCGAATTCGGGGAAACCCCCTCTCTAATGGGGAAATTCCCTCTCTAACGGAAGAATTGGTTGGGACAGAAAGGAAGAATTTGAGGCTGTTGGAAGAGAGTGAAGAGGCCGATCGGTGGCAGACGGGACAGAGTGAGAAATACACAGACAGTCCGTACCTCGTCCCTACGTGCCCTGGACTAGGACCTGTGCCACAGGTGTGCAAGGGGGCTGGGAGCTGGAGCATGGGTTTAGAGAACAGGCCCAGAGCGAGAACTGCTGTTGGCTGTGGGGAGACAGACTGAGGGGACCGAAGGGAGGAAATCCGCAGCAGGGAATGCCTACAGAGGAAGACCAGACGGCCATGGAAGTAGGGCAATACTACTGAGTCACACGCAGGGGAGGAGCCACTATTTTAACTTCTCTCTCCCCACACACTGACGCCTGCCCACAAACAATAAAAGAAGGCTACTCAGGGCTGGCTCTCACCTGCCTGCTTCTGGGAGATAGAAAAGGCCCTTGCTAGGGCCACGTCTCTTGCGCCCGTGGCAACTGGTTTCCCTGTGCATTTGGTGCCACCAGGGCTCCCGTGATCCAAGCAGCCATACCACCTCTGTGCCCTGTCCTCACTGGTGCAGGCCCGAGAGCTCCAAGGCAGCCTCAGGACTAGACTCCTGAGGGTGAACCATATGCAGAGGTGGGGATAAAACCAAAGCTGAACCCCAGGGATGGGGCGACTAAGGAATAAGATCAAAAATCTTTTCATCAGCTGTACAAACTGCAGATTAAATCCCCACGCTCAGCTATGTAGACCCTGCGTCTTTGGAATATCTGAGTAGACAATGAGTGTTCCCACAAACGAAAACGGTCTAGCTCTGGCAGCTGTAGACATTGGGGGCAAACAAACGGAGGAATTGGGCCAGATCAGAGTCTGAGGGGTCCCCACAAGGCCGACAGCAGATCCAGAGACCAGACCAGAGGCACAGGAGGGCCTCTTGGGGAGACGGAGGTGAGCTGTGGCTCACGACATGTGCAAGGACACTTTCAGCTGAGACCCCAGGAAAACATAATTATTACTATTAATTTTATTATGTTTTAATTCATTCTGTTGTTGGTTCTGTGTTTTAATTATTTTTCTTTCTTTTTTTTAACATCTTTATTGGAGTATAATTGCTTTACTATGGTGTGTTACTTTCTGCTTTATAACAAAGTGAATCAGCTATACATATACATATATCCCCATATCTCCTCCCTCTTGCATCTCCCTCCTACCCTCCATATCCCACCAATCTAGGAGGTCACAAAGCACAGAGCTGTACTCCCTGTGTTATGTGGCTGCTTCCCACTAGCTATTTTACATTTGGTAGTATATATAAGTCTATGCCACTCTTGCTTCGTCCCAACTTACTCTTCCCCCTCCACGTGTCCTCAAGTCCATTCTCTACATCTGCATCTTTATTCCTGTCCAGTCCCTAAGTTCTTCAGAACAACTTTTTTCTTTTTTTCTGTTTTTTTTTTTTAAACATCCTTGTTGGAGTATAATTGCTTTACAGTGGTGTGTTAGTTTCTGCTTTATAATAAAGTGAATCAGTTATACATATACATATATCCCCATACCTCTTCCCTCTTGCATCTCCCTCCCATCCACCCTCCCTATCTCACCACTCTATTTTTTTTTAGATACTATATATATATATGTGTTAGCATATGGTATTTGTTTTTCTCTTTCTGACACACTTAACTCTGTATGACAGACTATAAGGCCTTCCACCTCAATACAAATAACTCAATTTTGTTTCATTTTATTGCTGAGTACTATTCCATTGTATATATGTGCCACATCTTCTTTATCCATTCATCAGTAGATGGACACTTAGGTTTCTTCCATGTCCTGGCTATTGTAAATAGAGCTGAATGAATATTGTGGTACATGACTCTTTTCAAAATATGGTTTTTTCAGGGTATATGCCCAATAGTGAGATTGCTGGGTCGTATGGTAGTTCTAGTTTTATTTTTTTTAAGCAACACTGTTCTCCATAGTGGCTGTATCAATTTACATTCCCACCAACAGTGCGAGAGGGTTCCCTTTTCTTCACACCCTCTCCAACATTGATTGTTTGTAGATTTTTTGATGAAGTCCATTCTGACTGGTGTGAGGTGACACCTCATTGTAATTTTGGTTTGCATTTCTCTAATGATTCATAACGTTGAGCATCCTTTCATGTGTTTGTTGGCAATCTGTATATCTTCTTCGGAGAAATTTCTGTTTAGGTCTTCTGTCCATTTTTGGATTGGGTTGTTTGTTTTTTTGATATCGAGCTGCATGAGCTGCTTGTAAATTTTGGAGATTAATCCTTTGGCAGTTGCTTCTTTGCAAATATTTTCTCCAATACTAAGGGTTGTCTTCTTGTCTTGCTTATGGTTTCCTTTGCTGTACAAAACCTTTTAAGTTTCATTAGGTCCATTTTGTTTATTTTTGTTTTTATTTCCATTTCTCTAGGAGGTGGGCCAAAAAGGATCCTGCTAAGATTTATGTCATAGAGTGTTCTGCCTATGTTTTCCTCTTGGAGTTTCATAGTGTCTGGCCTTACATTTAGGTCTTTAATCCATTTTGAGTCTTCTTTTGTGTATTGTGTTAAGGAGTGTTCTAAATTCATTCTTTTACATGTAGCTGTCCAGTTTTCCCAGCACCATTTATTGAAGAGGCTATCTTTTCTCCATTGTATATTCTTGCCTCCTTTATCAAACATACGGTAACCATATGTTCGTGGGTTTATCTCTGCACTTTCTATCCCATTCCATTGATCTATATTTCTTTTTGGGGGCCAGTACCATACTGTCTTGATTACTGTAGCTTTGTACTATAGTCTGAAGTCAGGGAGCCTGATTCCTCCAGCTCCGCTTTTCTTTCTCAAGATTCATTTGGCTATTCAGGGTCTTTAAGGTTTACATACAAATTGTGAAAAATATTTTTCTAGTTCTGTGAAAAATTCCATTGGTAATTTGATAGGGATTGCATTGAATCTGTAGATTGCTTTGGGTAGTATAGTCATTATCACAATGTTGATTCTTCCAATCCAAGAACTTGGTATATTTCTCCATCTGTTTGTATCATCTTTAATTTATTTCATCAGTGTCTTACAGTTTTCTGCATACAGGTCTTTTGTCTCCTTAGGTGGGTTTATTCCTAGTTATTTTATGCTTTTTGCTGCAATGGTAAATGGGAGTGTTTCCTTAATTTCTCTTTCAGATTTTTCATCATTAGTGTATAGGAATGCAACAGATTTCTGTGCCTTAATTCTGTATCATGCAACTTTACCAAATTCATTGATTAGCTCTAGTAGTTTTCTGGTAGAGTCTTTAGGATTCTCTATGTATGGGATCTTGTCATCTGCACACAGTGACAGCTTTACTTCTTCTTTTCCAATTTGTATTCCTTTTATTTATTTTTCTTCTCTGATTGCTGTGGCTGAAACTTCCAAAACTATGTTGAATAATAGTGGTAAGAGTGGGCAAACTGGTCTTGTTCCTGATCTTAGTGGAAATGGTTTTTCACTTTCACTTTTTCACCATTGAGAACAATGTTGGCTGTGGGTTTGCCATATATGGCCTTTATTATGTTGAGGTAAGTTCCTTCTATGCCTACTTTCTGGAGGGTTTTTCTCATAAATGGGTGTTGAACATTGTTGAAAGCTTTTTCTGCATCTATTGAGATGATAATATGGTTTTTATCTTTCAATATTTTTATATGTTGTATCACATTGATTGTTTTGCCTATATTGAACAATGCTTGCATTCCTGGGATAAAACCCACTTGATCGTGGTGTATGATCCTTTTAATGTGCTATTAGATTACGTTTGCTAGTATTCTGTTGAGGATTTTTTGCATCTATGTTCATCAGTGATATTGGCCAGTTGTTTTATTGCTTTGTGACATCTTTGTCTGATTTTGGTATCAGGGTGATGATGGCCTCGTAGAATAAGTTTGGGAGTGTTCCTCCCTCTGCTATATTTTGGAAGAGTTTGAGAAGGATAGGTGCTTGCTTTTCTCTAAATATTTGATAGAAGTCACCTGTGAATCCATCTGGTCCTGAGCTTTTGTTTGTTGGAAAATTTTAAAACACAATCTCAATTTCAGTGTTGTGATTTGTCTGTTTACATTTTCTATTTTTTCCTGGTTCAGTATAAGAACGTTGTGCTTTTCTAAGAATTTGTCCATTTCTTCCAGGTTGTCCGTTTTATTGGCATAGAGTTGCTTGTAGTAATCTCTCATGATCCTTTGTATTTCTGCAGTGTCAGTTGTTACTTCTCGTTTTTCATTTCTAATTCTATTGATTTGAGTCTTCTCCCTTTTTTTCTTGATGAGTCTGGCTAATGGTTTATCAATTTTGTTTATCTTCTCAAAGAACCAGCTTTTAGTTTTATTGATCTTTGCTATTGTTTCCTTCATTTCTTTTTCATTAATTTCTGATCTGATATTTATGATTTCTTTCCTTCTGCTAACCTTGCAGTATTTTTGTGCTTCTTTCTCTAATTGCTTTAGGTGTAAGGTTAGGTTGTTTATTTGAGATGTTTCTTGTTTCTTGAGATAGGAGTGTATTGCTATACACTTCCCTCTTAGAACTGCTTTTGCAGCATCCCATAGGTTTTGTTTCATCATGTTTTCATTGTCATTTGTTTCTTCCTATTTTTTTTATTTCTGCTTTGATTTCTTCAGTGATCTCTTGGTTATTAAGTAGTGTATTGTTTAGCTTCCATGTGTTTGTATATTTTACATTTTTTTCCCTGTAATTGATATCTAGTCTCATAGCGTTGTGGTCGGAAAAGATACTTGATATGATTTCAATTTTCTTAAATTTACCAAGGCTTGATTTGGGACCCAAGATATGATCTAGCCTGGAGAATGTTCCATGAGCACTTGAGAAGAAAATGTATTCTGTTCTTTTTGGATGGAATGTTCTATAAATATCAATTTAGTCCATCTTGTTTAATGTGTCATTCAAAGCTTGTGTCTTCTTATTTATTTTCATTTTGGATGATCTGTCCATTGGTTAAAGTGGGGTGTTAAAGTTCTCTACTATGATTGTATGACTGTCGATTTCCCCTTTTATGGCTGTTAGCATTTGCCTTATTACTTGAGGTGCCAGTATGTTGGGTTCATAAATGTTTCCATTTGTTATATCTTCTTTTTGGATTGATCCCTTGATCATTATATAGTGTCCTTCTTTGTCCCTTGTAATAGTCTTTATTTTAAGGTCTATATTCTCTGATATGAGAATTGCTACTCCAGCTTTCTTTTGATTTCCATTTGCATGGAATATATTTTTTCATCCCCTAACTTTCAGTCTGTATGTGTCCATAAGTCTGAGGTGCATCTGTTGTACACAGCATATATAAGGGTCTTGTATTTGTATCCATTCAGCCTGTCTATGTCTTTTAGTTAGAGAATTTAATCCATTTACATTTAAGGTCATTATTGTTATGATTGTTCCTATTACCATTTTCTTAATTGTGTTTGGTTTGTTATTGTAGGTCTTTTCCTTCTCTTGTGTTTCCTGCCAAGAGAAGTTCCTTTCCCACTTGTTTTAAAGCTGGTTTGGAGGTGCTGAATTCTCTTACCTTTTTCTTGTCTGTAAAATTTTTAATTTCTCTGTCGAATCTGAAAGAGATCCTTGCTGGGTAGAGTAATCTTGCTTGTAGTTTTTTCCCGTTCATCACTTTAAATATGTCCTGCCACTCCCTTCTGACTTGCAGAGTTTCTGCTGAAAGATCAGCTGTTAACCTTATGGGGTTTCCCTTGAGTGTTAGTTGTTGTTTTTCCCTTGTTGCTTTTAATAATATTTCTTTGTCTTTAATTTTGATAGTTTGATTAATATGTGTCTTGGCTTGCTTCTCATTGGATTTATCCTCTATGGGACTCTCTGCACTTCCTGGACTTGACTGACTATTTCCCTTCCCATGTTGGGAAATTTTCAACTATAATCTCTTCAAATATTTTCTCAGTTCCTTTCTTTTTCTCTTCTTCTTCAAGGACCCCTATAATTCGTTTGTTTGTGTGTTTAATGTTGTCCCAGATGTCTCTGAGACTGTCCTCAATTCTTTTCATTCTTTTTTCCTTGTTCTGCTCTGTGGTATTTATTCGCACTATTTTATCTTCCAGGTCACTTATCTGTTCTTCTGCTTCATTTATTCTGCTATTGATTCCTTCTAGAGAACTTTTAATTTCATTTATTGTTTTGTTCATCATTGTTTCTTTGCTCCTTAGTTCTTCTAGGTCCTTGTAAAATTTTTCTTGTATTTACTCCATTCTATTTGCAAGATTTTGGATCATCTTTACTATCATTACTCTGAATTCTTTTTCAGGTGGTCTGCCTATTTCCTCTTCATTTGTTTGGTCTGGTGGGTTTTTACCTTGCTCCTTCATCTGTGTGTTTCTATGCTTTCTCATTTTGCTTAACTTACTTTGTTTGGGGTCTCCTTTTTGCAGGCTGCAGGTTAATAATTCCCATTGTTCTTGGTGTCTGACCCCAGTGGCTAACGTTGGTTCAGTGGGTTGTGTAGGCTTTCTTATGGATGGGACTGATGCTTGTGTTCTGGTGAATGAGGCTGGATCTTGTGTTTCTGGTGGACAGAACCACATCCAGTAATGTGTTTTGTGGTGTCTGTGACCTTATTATTGTTTTAGGCAGTCCCTCTGATAATGGGTGGGGTTGTGTTCCTGTCTTACTTGTTGTTTGGTGTAGGGTATCCAGCACTGTAACTTGCTGGTCATTGAGTGGACCTGGGTTTTAGCATTGAGAAGCTGGGTCTTAGTGTTGAATGGAGATCTCTGGGAGAGCTTTCACTGTTTGATATTACATGGAGCCGGGAGGTCTCTGGTAGACCAATGTACTGAAATCGGCTCTCCTACCTCAGAGGCACAGGCCTGACACCTGCCTGGAGCACCAAGATCCTGTCAGCCACACAACTCCGAACTCCAGAACTCCACACTCCAGATGCCCTCCTTTCAACATGCTGACTCTCCTTCCCTGCAGGTCCTCTGTTTGTTTTAGTTTTAGTTTAGCTTTGTTTTGTTTTATCTTTTGGGGGTCTTCATGTTCTATAACACAGTTTTAATTTTTATAATATATATTTCTATTTTTACATTGCTTTTCTGTTGTTCTGTGTTCTCGTCCCTTATTTTTTTCTTCTTTTCCTTTAACTTTTATTTTCCATATTTCCATTTCTACTTTTCTTCTCTGTTGTTCTGTTTCCCTTTTTAATTTATTTCATTATTTTTTGAAATAATTTTTATCAGTTTTTTTCTGTTTCCTTGCCTTAATCTTCACTTGGCATACTGCTTTGGTTTTGTTTTTTTGTTAGTTTTGTTCCAATTCACTTGATTTCGTTTTTGAGTTCTTCTATTTGCCTGGTTCTTCCCTTGTTTTTGTTTTATTTGGTTCTGCTTTTGTTTCTTTTGCATGTGTGTGTTTCCTTGTTTCTGTTTTTGCTTGTTTGATTTTGTTTTTACCATTTCTCTGGGGTTTTGTTTGTCTTTTTTTTTCTTTAATATATTTCTATTTTTTATATATACTTCTGTTTCTACATTGCTTTTTGTTATTCTGTCTTGTTTCCCATTTCTCTATTTCTTGTTCTTTATTTTTTTAATCATATTTACCAGTTTTGTTTCTTTGCTTCATTCTTCAGTTGGCCCTCTGCTTTTGTTTTGCCTCTTGTTTCTGTGTTTTTGTCAGTTTTCTTTTCAATTCTTTGATTTCGTTCTTCAGTTCTTTTGTTTGTCTGGTTGTTCTTTTGCTTTATGATTTATTTGGTTCTGTTTTTGTTTCTTTTGTGTGTGTGTGTGTATCCTTGATTCTGTTTTTCTTGGTTTGATTTTACTTTTTACCCTTTGAGGTTTTGTTAGTCTTTTTTTCTTTTTTTTAATCCCTTATATTGCCAGGACGAGTAACTTGTGGCGTGCTTGTTCCTAGACCTGAAGTTGGGCCTGAGGCTCTGGGGTAGGAGCACTGAGTCCAGGAAGCTGGACCACTAGAGAACTCCTGGCCACAGGGAAGATTAATCACTGACTGCTCTCATGGAGGCCTCTATCTGAATCCAAGATCTGGCTACACCCAATACTCAGCAGCTCCCAGCACTGGACGCCTCACACCAAACAACAAGCAAAACAGGAACACAAACCCATCCATCAGCACACAGACTACCTAAAGTCATACTAAGCTCACAGACACCCCAAAACACAGCACCTGACATGGCCCTGCTCATCAGAGGGAAAAGACTCAGCTCCACCCACCAGAACGCAGGCACCACTGCCTCCCATTAGGAAGCCTATGCAAGTCACTGCACCAACCTCACCACAGGGGGGAGAGAACAGAAGCAAGAGGAACTACAACCTGGCATCCTAGGGAAATATGACCTCAAATACTGTAAATTAAACAAAATGAGGAGACAGAGAAATATCTTACAGGCAAAGGAGATAAAAACCCACAGGACAAAGGAAGTGAAAAGGAAATATGCAAAGTACCTGAAAAAGAATTCAGAGTAATGATAATAAAGATGATGCAAATTCTTGAATACAGAATAGAGAAAATACAGCAATCGTTTAAAAAGGACCTAGAAAAAGTAAAGAGCAAACAAACAGTAATGAACAACACAATAACTGAAGTTAAAAATACTCTAGAAGGAATCAATAGCAGAATAAATGAGGCCAAAAATGGATAACTGAGCTGGAAGATAGAATGGTGGAAATAACTGCTGCAGAGCAGAATAAAAGGAAAAGAATGAAAAGAGTGGAGGACAGTCTCATAGACTTCTGGGACAACATGAAACACAAAAACATTTGAATTATAGGTGTAGCAGAGAAGAGGAAAAAAAGAAAGGGTTTAAGAAAATATTCGTAGATATTATAGTAGAAAACTTCCCAACATGGGAAAGGAAATAGTCAATAAAGTCCAGGAAGCACAGAGAGTCCCATACAGGATAAACCCAAGGAGAAACATGCCAAGACACATATTAATCAAACTAACAAAAAATAAAGACAAAGAAAAAATATTAAAAGCATCAAGGGAAAAGAAACAAATAACATACAAGGGAATCCCCATAAGGATAACACCTGATCTTTCAGCAGAAACTCTGCAAGCCAGAAGGGAGTGACAAGATATATTGAAAGTGATGAAAGGGAAAAACCTACAACCAAGATTACTCTACCCAGCAAGGATGTCATTCAGATTTGATGAAGAAATCAAAATACTTAAAGAAGCAAATGTTAAGAGAATTCAGCACCATCAAACCAGCTTTACAACAAATGCTAAAGGAACTTCTCTAGGCAGGAAACACAAGAGAAAGAAAAGACCTATAAAAGCAACACCAAAATAATTAAGAAAATGGTAATATGCTGATTCAAAAACAAAACCCATATATATGCTGTCTACAAGAGACCCACTTCAGACACAGGGACACATACAGACTGAAAGTGAGGGGATGGAAAAAGATAGTCCATGCAAATGGAAATCAAAAGAAAGCTGAAGTAACAATTCTCTTATGAGACAAAATAGACTTTAAAATAAAGACTATTACAAGAGACAAAGAAGGACACTTCATAATGATCAAGGGATCAATCCAAGAAGAAGATATAACAGTTGTAAATATTTATGCACCCAACATAGGAACACATCAATATATAAGGCAAATGCTAACAGCCATACAAGGGGAAATTGACAGTAACACAATCATAGTAGGGAACTTTAACACCCCACTTTCACAAATGGACATATCATCCAAAATGAAAATAAATAAGGAGACACAAGATTTAAATGCTACATTAAACAAGACAGACTAAATTAATAGTTATAGGATATTCCATCCAAAAAGAACAGAATACACTTCTCAAGTTCTCATGAAACATTCTCCAGGATAGATCATATCTTGGGTCCCAAATCAAGCTTTGGTAAATTTAAGAAAATTGAAGCCTTATCAAGTATCTTTATGACAACAATGCTATAAGACTAGATATCAATTACAGGAAAAAATCTGTAATCAATACAAACACATGGAGGCTAAACAATACACCACTTAATAACCAAGAGATCACTGAAGAAATCAAAGAGGAAATGAAAAGATACCAAGAAACAAATGACAATGAAAACACGATGACACAAAAGCTATGGGATGCAGCAAAAGCAGTTCTAAGAGGGAAGTTTATAGCAATACAATCATACCTCAAGAAACAAGAAACATCTCAAATACACAGCCTAACCTTACAGCTAAAGCATTGGAGAAAGAAAAATAAATAAAACCCCATAGTTAGCAGAAGGAAATAAATCATGAAGATCAGATCAGAAATAAATGAAAAAGAAATGAACAATACAGTAGCAAAAATCAATAAAACTAAAAGATGGTTCTTTGAGAAGATAAACAAAATTGATAAACCATTAGCCAGACTAATCAGGAAAAAAAGGAGAAGACTCAAATCACTAGAAGTAGAACAAGGAAGGAGAAGTAACAACTGACAGCACAGAAATACAAAGGTTCATGAGAGACTACCACAAGCAAGTATATGCCAATAAAATGGACAACCTGGAAGAAATGGAAAAATTCTTAGAAAAGTAAAACCTTCCAAGACTGAACCAGGAAGAAATAGAAAATATGAACAGACCATTCACAAGCACTGAAATTGTGCTTAAAAATCTCCCAACAAAAAACAGCCCAGAGTCAGATGGCTTCACAGGTAGCTTCTATAAAAGATTTAGGGAAGAGCTAACACCTATTCTTCTCAAACTCTTCCAAAATATAGCAGAGGGAGGAATACTCCATAACTCATTCTATGAGACCACCATCACCCTTATACCAAAACCAGAAAAAGATATCAAAAAACAGAGAATTCCAGACCAGTATCACTGTGGTGAAATTAGATGCCAAAATCCTCAACAAAATACTAGCAAACCAAATCCAACAGCACTTTAAAATGATCATACACCATGATAAAGTGCAATTTATCCCAGTAATGCAAGTATTCTTCAATATACACAAATCAAACAATGTGTTACCCTATATTAAAAAATTGAAGGATAAAAAACATATGCTTATCTCAATAGATGCTGAAAAAGCTTTCAAAAAAATTCAACACCCATTTAAGATGAAAACTGTGTAGAAAGTGTCCATAGAGGAAACTACCTCAACATTATAAAAGCCGTATATAACAAACCCACAGCCAACATCATTCTCAGTGGTGAAAAACTGAAAGCATTTTCTCTAAGTTCAGGAACAAGACAAAGGTGCCTGCTCTCACCGCTATTATTCAACATAATTTTGGAAGTTTTAGCCATGGCAACAAGAGAAGAAAAAGAAATAAAATTATTCTGAACTGACAAAAAAGAAGTAAAGCTCTCACTGTGTGCTGATGACATGATACTATACATAGAAAATCCTGAAGATGCCACCAAAAAACTACTAGATCTAATCAATGAATTTTGTAAAGAGCAGGATACAAAATTAATGCACAGAAATCTCTTGCATTCTTATACACAAACAACAAAAAGTCAGAAAGAGAAATTAAGGAAACATTTCCACTTACCATTGCAAAAGAATGAATAAAATTCCTAGGAATAAACTTACTTAAAGAAACAAAAGACCTGTGCACAGAAAACTATAAGACACTGATTAAAGAAATTAATGATGATAAAAACAGAAGGAGAATTTTACTATGTTCTTGGATTGAAAGAATCAACATGGTGAAATGACTATACTACTCAAAGCAATCTACAGATTCAATGAAATCCCTATTAAATTACCCATGGCATTTTTCACAGAACTAGAACAAAAAATTTTTACAATTTGATGGAAACACAAAAGACCCCAAATAACAAAAGTAATCTTGAGAAAGAAAAATGGAACTGGAGGAATCAGGCTTCCTGACTTCAGACTATACTACAAAGCTACAGTAATCAAGACAGTATGGTACTGACAGAAGAACAGAAATATAGTTCAGTGGAAGAGAATAGAAAGCCCAGATTTAAATCCACGCACCTATGGTCAACTAATCTATGACAAAGGAGGCAAGGATATTCAATGGAGAAAAGACAGTCTCTTCAATAAGTGGTGTTGGGAAAACTGGACAGCTACATGTAAAAGAATGAATTTAGAACACCCCCTAACACCATAAACAGAAATAAACTCAAAATGGATTAAAGACCTAAATGTAAGGCCAGACACTATAAATCTCTAAGAGGAACACAAAGACAAACACTCTATGACATAAATTACAGCAGAATCCTTTTGACCCACCTCTTAGAGTAATGGAATTAAAAACAAAAATAAACAAATGGAACTAATGAAACTTAAAAGCTTTTGCACAGCAAAGGAAACCATAAACAAGATGAAAAAACAACTCTCAGAATGGAAGAAAATATTTGCAAATGAAGCAACTCACAAAGGATTAATCTCCAAAATATACAAGCAGCTCATGCAGCTCAGAATCAAAAAACACAAATAACCCATTCCAAAAACGGGCAGAAGACCTAAATAGACATTTCTCCAAAAAAGATATACACATTGCCAACAAACAATGAAAGGATGCTCAGCATCACTAATCATTAGAGAAATGCAAATCAAAACTACAATGAGGTATCACCTCACACCAGTTAGAATGGGCATCATCAGAAAATCTACAAACAACAAATGCTCTTGCACTGTTGCAGGGAATGTAAATTGATACAGCCACTATGGAGAACAGTATGGAGGTTCCTTAAAAAAACTAAAAATAGAACTATCTTATGACCCAGCAATCCTACTACTGGGCATATACCAAGTTAAAAACATAATTCAAAAGATACGTGTACCCCAAAGTTCATTGCACTATTTACAATAGCACTATTTACAATAGCCAGTACAGGGAAGCAACCTAAATGTCCATCAACAGAGGAATGGATAAAGAAGATGTGGCACATATATACAATGGAATATTACTCAGCCATAAAAAGGATCGAAATTGAGTTATTTGTAATGAGGTGGATGGAGCTATAGTCTGTCATACAGAGTGAAGTAAGTCAGAGAAAAACAAATACCATATGCTAATGCATAATATGGAATCTAAAAATATGGTACTGATGAACATAGTGGCAGGGCAGGAATAAAGACGCAGATGTAGATAATGGACTTGAGGACGGGGGGAGGGGAAGCTGGGATGAAGTGAGAGAGTAATATCGACAAATATACACTACAAAATGTAAAATAGATAGCTAGTGGGAAGCTGCTGCATAGCACAGGGAGATCAGCTCGATGCTTTATGATGACCTAAAGAGGTGGGATATGGAGTGTGAGAGGGAGGCTCAAGAGGGAGGGGATATGGGATATATGTATACATATAGCTGATTCACTTTGTTTTACAGCAGAAACTAACACAACATTGTAAAGCAATTATACTCCAATAAAGATGAAAAAAAAAGAAAAGTATATAAAGTGTCCAACACACAGTACCATCCAGTGACTTTGTTCATTTGAGTTAGTCATATTCAAGTATATGTGTTTAGCACACAAAGAGAGAGGGAGAGAAGAAAATAAAGGGGGGGGGGGGAATGAGAGAGAGGGTGCAACATTAAGCTCATTAAGCTACATAATTTGGTGATTCTATAACCCATTTCCCTTAATTAGTGTCTGTCTCAGACTGGCCTCGGTTCTCATATGAGCCTAATTATGTGAGAATCTTCCCATGTTGACTGGAATTTTGCTGCTCGAAGATTTGTATTTTGTATTGTACATGACCCCTAAAGAGAAGTCAACCACTTCTCTATGTTCAACCAAAGAACAGCTCTCTGGTGGAAAAACTGGCTGAATCAGATTTATTAAGAAGTTGTAAGTAGGTCCTCAGCATGGTGTTTCTTAAGGGATTTCAAGATAATTTTGATTTTGAATCATATTTTCTGGCTTATAAACCATTCCTCAGATAGAATAGCTCTCCAATGTAAGTGTTCGATCACACGGAGCTGCCACTCTACCTTAACTTGTTCACATGCTGGACTCTACCACCAGGCTCCTGTCCCTTCTTTGTCCTTGTAGATCCAATTCCTAGCATAGGTCCTTGCACAAAATAGATACTCAGTACATATTTACTGAACAAATTAGTAGAAACATGAAAGAGTAGAGCCAGACCACAAAATGCATTACAAGATCCTCAGTGCCTAGGAAACATTTATTTCCCCCACCTCCCCCGAGTGGAGAACTGAAATGCATGGTTGGTCCAGGAAACCAGTTGTTATTTGGATGCTCACTTAAAGTTGAAATGTGGGTGCTTCAGTTCACTGGAGCTCACGGATGGGAACTGGAGGTTTGGAGATTCACATATGTGAATGAGCCTCATTCCTGTGGCTACTCTGCTATATACATTAAGTAGATTTCATAAAACTAAGCTTGTTGGCCTCTCCAATTCCTTGATTTATTGTTTTTAAACGGAAGACATCATACACTACTGTTTGATTTCTTGTTAGCGTCATATAAGTAGCCTGAGGTGGGTATTGCAGCATTGGTATAAATGAAGTGATATGAAAGGGAAGTGATGCAGCTCTGGGTTCAGCCCATATGTCCTCTATCTCTTCGAAAGTGACCTGTACTTTTTTTTTAATTTATTTTTTTGAATTTTTGAATTTTATTTTATTTATTTTTTTATGCAGCAGGTTCTTATTAGTTATCCATTTTATACATATTAGTGTATATATGTAAACCCCAATCTCCCAATTCATCACACCACAACCCCCCCACCGCTACTTTTTCCCCTTGATGTACATATGTTAGTTCTCTACATCTGTGTCTCTATTTCTGCCCTGCAAACTGGTTCATCTGTACCATTTTTCTAGGTTCCACATATATGCGTTAATATGCGATATTTGTTTTTCTTTTTCTGACTTACTTCACTTTGCATGACAGTCTCTAGATACATTCACGTCTCTACAAATGACCCAATTTCATTCCTTTTTATAGCTGAGTAATATTCCATTATATATATGAACCACATCATCTTTATCCATTCATCTGTCGATGGGCATTTAGGTTGCTTCCATGACCTGGCTATTGTAAATAGTGCTGCAATGAACATTGGGCTGCATGTGTCTTTTTGAATTATGGCTTTGTCAGGGTATATGCCCAGTATACCCAGTGGTCAGGGTATATTCCCAGTGGGATTGCTGGGTCATAGGGTAACACTATTTTTAGTTTTTTAAGGAACCGCCATACTCTTCTCCATAGTGGCTGTAACAATTCACATTCCTACCAACAGTGCAAGAGGGTTCCCTTTTCTCCACACCCTCCCCAGCATTTCTTGTTTATAGATTTTCTAATAATGCCCATTCTAACTGGTGTGAGGTGATACCTCATTGTAGTTTTGATTTACATTTCTCTAATAATTAGTGATGTTGAGCAGCTTTTCATGTGCTTCATGGCCAACTGTATTTCTTCTTTGGAGAAATGTCTATTTAGGTCTTGTACCCATTTTTTGATTGGGTTGTTTGCTTTTTAATATTGAGCTGCATATGCTGTTTATATATTTTGGAGATTAATCTTTGTTGATGCATTAGCAAATATTTTCTCCCATTCTGAGGGTTGTCTTTTTGTCTTGTTTATGGTTTCCTTTGCTTTGCAAAAGCTTTTAAGTTTCATTAGGCCTCATTTGTTTATTTTTATTTCCATTACTCTAGGAGGTGGATCAAAAAAGTTCTTGCTGTGATTTATGTCAAAGTGTGTTCTGCCTATGTTCTCCCCCATGAATTTTGTAGTGTCCAGTCTTCATTTAGGTCTGTAATCCATTTTGAGATTATTTCAGTATATAGTGTTAGGGAGTGTTCTAATTTCATCTTTTACATGTAGCTGTGAAGGTTTCCAACACCACTTATTGAAGAGACTGTCTTTTCTCCATTGTATGTCCTTGCCTCCTTTGTAATAGATCAGTTGACCGTAGGTGCATGGGTTTATCTCTGGGTTTTCTATCCTGTTCCATTGATCTATATTTCTGTTTTTCTTCCAGTACCATATTGTCTTGATTACTATAGCTTTGTACTATAGTCTGAACTCAGGGAGTCTGATTGTTCCAGCTCCGTTTTTTTCCCTCAAGACTGCTTTGGCTATTTGGGGTCTTTTGTGTCTCCATACAAATTTTAAGATTTTTTGTTCTAGTTTCTAAAACATGCCATTTGTAATTTGGTAGGGATTGCACTGAATTTGTAGATTGCTTTATGTAGTATAGTCATTTCCACAATATTGATTCTTCCAATCCAAGAACATGGTATATCTCTCCATCTGTTTGTTATCATCTTTAATTTAGTCATCAGTGTCTTATAGTTTTCTGCATACAGGTCTCCTTAGACCTGCATACAGGTATCCTTAGGTGGGTTTATTCATAGGTATTTTATTCTTTTTGTTGCAATGGTAAATGGGAGTGTTTCCTTAATTTCTCTTTCAGATTTTTCATTATTACTGAACAGGAATGCAAGAGATTTCTGTGCATTAATTTTGTATCCCACAACTTTACCAAATTCATTGATTAGCTGTATTAGTTTTCTAGTGGAATCTTTAGGATTTTCTCTATGTATAGTATCATGTCATCTGCAAAGACTGACAGTTTTACTTCTTCTTTTCCAATTTGTATTCTTTTTGTCTCTTTTTCTTCTCTGATTGCCATGGCTAAGACTTCCAAAACTAAGTTGAATACGAGTGGTGAGAGTGGACATACTTGTCTTATTCCTGATCTTAGGGGAAATGCTTTCAGTTACTCACCATTGAGAATGATGTTTGCTGTGGGTTTGTCGTATATGGCCTTTATTACGTGGAGATAAATTCCCTCTGCGCCCACCTTCTGGTGAGTTTTTATCATAAATGGGTGCTGAATTTTGTCAAAAACTTTTTCTGCATCTACTGAGATGATCATATTGTTTTTATTCTTCAATCTGTTAATATGGTGTATCACATTGATTGATTTGTGTATATTGAAGAATCTTTGCATCTCTGGGATAAATCTCACTTGATCATGGTGTATGATCCTTTTAATGTGTTGTTGGATTCTGTTTGCTAGTAATTTGTTGAGGATTTTTGCATCTATATTCATCCATGACAATGATCTATAATTTTCTTTTCTTGTAGTATCTTTGTCTGGTTTTGGTATCAGGGTGATGGTGGCCTCATAGAATGAGTTTGGTAGTGTTCCTTCCTCTGCAAATTTTTGGAAGAGTTTGAGAAGGATGTGTGTTATCTCTTCTCTCAATGTTTGATAGAATTCACTTGTGAAGCCATCTGTTCCTGGACTTTTGTTTGTTGGAAGATTTTTAATCACAGTTTCAATTTCATTACTTTTGATTGGTCTGTTCATATTTTCTATTTTTTCCTGGTTCAGTCTTGGAAGGTTAAACCTGTCTAAGAATTTGTCAGTTTCTTCGAGGTTGTCCATTTTATTCACATAGAGTGTCTTGTAGTAGTCTCTTAGGATGCTTTGTATTTCTGAGGTGTCTGTTGTAACTTCTCCTTTTTCATTTCTAATTTTATTGATTTGAGTCCTCTCCCTCTTTTTCTTGATGAGTCTGGCTAATGGTTTATCAATTTTGTTTATCTTCTTAAAGAACCAGCTTTTAGTTTTATAGACCTTTGTTATTGTTTTCTCTATTTCATTTATTTCTGCTCTGTTCTTTATGATTTCTTTCCTTCTACTAACTTTGGTTTTTGTTTGTTCTTCTTTCTCTAGTTCCTTTAGGTGTAAGGTTAGATTGTTTATTTGAGATTTTTCTTGTTTCTTGAGGTAGGTTTGTTGCTATAAACTTCCTTCTTAGAACTGCTTTTGCTGCAACCCATAGGTTTCAAATCATCGTGTTTTCATTGTAATTTGTTTCTAGGTATTTTTTGATTTCCTCTTTGATTACTTCAGTGATCTCTTGGTTATTTAGTAATGTATTGTTTAGCCTCCGTGTATTTGTGTTTTCTACGTTTTTTTCCACTGTAACTGATTTCTAATCTCATAGCTTTGTGGTCAGAAAAGATGCTTGATATGATTTCAATTTTCTTAAATTTACTGAGGCTTGATTTGTGACCCAAGATGTGATATATCCTAGAGAATGTTCTGTGTGCACTTGAGAAGAAGTGTAATCTGCTGTTTTGGATGGAATGTCCTATAAATATCAATTAAATCTATCTGATCTATTGTGTTGTTTAAAGCTTGTGTTTACTTATTAATTTTCTGTTGGATGATCTGTCCTTTGGTGTAAGTGAGGTGTTAAAGTCCCCCACTCTTTTTATGTTACCTTCGATATCCTCTTTTATAGCTGTTAGCAGTTTCCTTATGTATTGTGATACTCCTATGTTGGGTGCATATTTAGTTATAATATTTATACCTTCTTATTGGTTTGATTCCTTGATCTTTATGTAGTGACCTTCCTTGTCTCTTGTAACATTCTTTATTTTAAAGTCTATTTTTTCTGATATGAGTATTGCTACTCCAGCTTTCTTTTGATTTCCATTTGCATGGAATATATTTTTCCATCCCCTTACTTTCAGTCCGTATGTGTCCCTAGGTCTGAAGTCAGTCTCTTGTAGACAGCATATATATTGGTCTTGTTTTTGTATCCATTCAGTGAGCCTGTGTCTTTTGGTTGGAGCATTTAATCCATTCATGTTTAAGGTAATTATCAATATGAATGTTCTATTACCATTTTCTTAATTGTTATGGGTTTGTTTTTGTAAGTCCTTTTCTTCTCTTTTGTTTCCCGGTTAGAGAAGTTCCTTTAGCATTTTTTGTATAGCTGTTTGGCGGTGCTTAGTTCTCTTAGCTTTTGCTTGTCTGTAAAACTTTTGATTTCTCCATCAAATCTGAATGAGATCCTTACCAGCTAGAGTAATCTTGGTTGTACGTTCTTCCCTTTCATCACTTTAAATAGATCATGCCTCTCCTTTCTGGCTAGTAGAGTTTCCACTGAGAAATCAGCTGTTAACCTTATGGGAGTTTCCTTGTATGTTATTGGTCGTTTTTCCCTTGTTGCTTTCAATAATTTTTCTTTGTCTTTAATTTTTGTCAATTTGATTACTATGTGTCTCAACATGTTTCTCCTTGGTTTATGCTTCCTGAGACTCTCTGCACTTCCTGGATTTGGGTGGCTATTTCCTTTCCCATGTTAGGGAAGTTTTCCACTATAATCTCTTCAAATATTTTCTCGGGTCCTTTCTCTCTCTCTTCTCCTTCTGGGATCCCTGTAATGTGAACATTGTTGCATTTAATGGTGTCCCATAGGTCTCTTAGGCTGTCTTCATTTCTTTTCAGTCTTTTTGCTTTATTCTGCTCTGTGGCAGTGAATTCCACTGTTCTGTCTTCCAGGTCACTTATCCATTCTTCTTCCTCAGTTATTCTGCTATTGATTCCCTCTAGTGTATTTTTCATTTCAGTTATTGCACTGTTCATCTCTGTTTGTTTGTTCTTTAATTCTTCTATGTGTTTGTTCTTTAATTTTTCTAGGTCTTTGTTAAACATTTCTTTCATCTTCTTGATCTTTGCCTCCATTCTTTTTCTGAAGTCTTGGATCATCTTCACTATCATTAGTTGCATTTCTGTTGTTTTATCTTTTTCCTTCATCTGGTACATAGCCCTCTGCCTTTTCATCTTGTCTATTTTTCTGTGAATGTGGTTTTTTTCCACAGGCTGCAGGATTGTAGTTCTTCTTGCTTCTGCTGTCTGTCCTCTGGTTGATGAGGCTATCCAAGAGGCTTGTGTAAGTTTCCAGATGGGAGGGACACTTGGTGGGTATAGCTGGGTGTTGCTCTCATGGGGAGAACTCAGAAAACTTTAATCCGCTTGTCTTCTGATGTGTGGGGGCTGGGTTCCGTCCCTGTTGGTTGTTTGACCTGAGGCAACCCAACACTGGAGCCTACCTGGCTCTTTGGTGGGGCTAGTGGTGGACTCTGGGAGTGCTCACACCAAGGAGTACTTCTCATAACTTCTGCTGCCAGTGTCCTTTTCCTCACGGTGAGCCACAGCCACACTGCCTCTGCAGGAGACACTCCAACACTAGCAGGTAGGTCTGGTTCAGTCTCATATGGGGTCCTGCTCCTTCCCCTGTATCCCAGTGCACACACTACTTTATGTGTGCCTTCCAAGAGTGGAGTCTCTGTTCCCCCCAGTCCTTTTGAAGTCCTGCAATCAAATCCCTCTACCTTCAAAGTCTGATTCTCTAGGAATTCCTCCTCCTGTTGACATACCCCCAGGTTGGGAAGCCTGATGGATGGTTCAGAACCTTCACTCCAGTGGGTGGACTTCTGTTGTATAAGTGATCTCCAGTCTTTTAGTCACCCAATCAGCAGTTATGCAATTTGATAATATTGTGATTGTGCCCCTCCTACTGTCTCATTGTGGCTTCTCCTTTGTGTTTATATGTGGGATATCTTTTTTGTTGAGTTCCAGTGTCTTCCTGTCAATGGTTGTTCCACAGTTATTTGTGATTCTGGTGGTCTCGCAAGAGGGAGTGAGTGCACGTCCTTCTACTCCACCATCTTGTGGTGACCTGTACTTTATTGAGATGTTTGTGGCTCTACCTCCATTTTCAGGCACTGTTTTCTTGGAATAGAGCAGTCTGAGTACCAATTCCTATCCTGGAGCAAAGTACACATTTTCTCAACATCCCTTTTGATTCTTTCTGGCCCCTCGTGTCATCTCCTAAGGTGGAAAGCAGCTCTAAAGAGCCTGCAGTTTGTAAACAATGCTAACAAGAAAATCATGAAAGAAGAGATTTTTAAATTCACTTTCTTGACTTATTTACAAGTTCTCCTCCCTGCATTTGTGGTTAGCTGACTGGCACATTATATGTTAGCCAATGGGATCTGATAAGTCAACAACATTCGGTGACCATGATTGAGGAGAATATTCTGCTCTGAAATTGTATAATTAGATCAGTAAACTTGGTCTCTCAGTGAACTCAAGACTTTGGGACATAAGTCTGTGAGTAAGTTTATCCTTTAGCATTTATTTAATTTATGTGACCTCCATCTATCTTGAAAATGAATTACTTTATCTTTAGAAAATCAAATCTCATTTGCTATTTAGATCACCTTAACTAGTTAAATTTCTGGATTTCATGTATCATTCATTATATTATTCATTCATTCATTTATTCAACAAACAGTAATTAAATTCTGTTACATAGCACTGTTCTAGGTACTGGGGATACAGGAGTGAACAAAACAAACAAAAAGCAAGCAAAAGTTCCTTCCCTCATAAATTTTATATGCTAAGCAGAGCAGATGAAAAATGAACAGCACAAATATAAAATCATGTCATATATTAAAAGATGTAAAGTGTTATGGTGAAAAATAAAGTGGGAAGGGAATAGGAATGGCTTGGATAGAAGCTTCCAGTTAAAAAAAACAGCATGGGCAAAGTTCCCAAGTGGGGTATGTAGCCTCTTTGTTGCACCAGGGGTCCAGTGTGGTGTCAGAAGAGTGAAGAAGGGAGACCATTGTTGAAGGTGAGATCAGAGGGATGATGGGGTTGGATGGTGTAGGGCCTTCTGGGTCTATCGTCACTTTGGCTTTTACTCTGAGTAAAATGAGAAGGCACTGTAGGATTTTGAGCAAATGAGTGACATGAATTGATTTATGTTTTAACAGAATCATTTTGTTGGGGATAGAATGACGGGTCTGAGGTTACAAGTAGGGGAAGTTAGGAGAGCCCTACTGTGATCTGGACAAAGATGAAGAGATGATAGTGGTTTAGATCAAAAGACAGTAGGCAGTGACAAGTAATCATTTGAGCCAACAAGGATTTGCTGACAGGCTATGGGGTGAGAGAAATAGAGGAGTCTAATTGACACTGATGTTTTGGGTCTGAACAATTACCAGGATGATGTTTTCACTAGCAGAGATGGAAACAACTGTAGAGGAGTTGGTTTGGGGAGAAAAGTTAGAAACTCAGTTGTTGACACATCAGGATCTTCTCAGAGGGTCCCATCCATAGCTGAGAAGGAAGCCTTGAGAGAGCCACACCGAAAGATTCCAAATCCTGAATGAGCAGTCATTCCATCCATTAACGAGTATTTTTGAGCACCTACTGTGTGCCAGGCAACATTCAAGGCTCTGGGGCTGCAGCAGTGACAAAGACAGACAAATCCTCTTTGTTTAAGGGCTTACATTTTTGTGGGGGGATACAGAGATAAATGATGGATGGATGGACGGGTACATGGATGCATAGATACAGTCATATTGATAGATATACATGAAATAAATTCAAGAGGTGATAGTCTTATGAATAAAAATAAAACAGGGTGAAAAAAAACAAAAAGGAGCCATTCATTGCAGCATTTTTAACCATGGTGACCAGGAAAGACCTCTCTGAGAAGATGACTCATGAACTGAGAGTTGAATGATGAAATAGAGCCAGCCACAGCAAGATCTGGGAGAAAATATTCTAAACAGAAAATACATAAATTGAAGATCCTGTGCTGATAGTGCCTTTGGAGTGTTTGGGGGAACAGAAGAAAGGTCAGTAAGACTGGAGGATTATGAATGTGGGACAGAGTGGTGGGGAGTTGGGAGGAGACAAGGTGGGAAAGGTAGGCAAGTGCCAGACCAAATAAGATCTTGAGGGCTGCAGAAGTTTAAATTTTATTCCTAATTTAAATACAAACATAGAAGGGTTTTGAACAGGAGTTCAAATCTGATTTGTATTTTTAAAGATCTCTCCAGCAGCTCTGTGAGGAATGACCTCATGGAGAGGCAAGAGAAAAAGCATGGGGAATCATTGGGCGACTGTGAGAGTGGGTTGTAGTGTGAAGATAGTGAAGTGTTGGGATTTTGGAATGTATTCTAAACATACTCTATCCAGTACAGTAATTACTAGAGTTCCACTTTTTTTTTGCGGTATGCGGGCCTCTCACTGCCGTGACCTCTCACTGCGGAGCACAGGCTCTGGACACGCAGGCTCAGCGGCCATGGCTCATGGTGCCAGCCGCTCCACGGCATGTGGGATCTTCCCAGACCGGGGCACAAACCCGCGTCCCCTGCATCGGCAGGCAGACTCTCAACCACCGCGCCACCAGGGAAGCCCTTAGAGTTCCACATTTGACTGTTTATGTTGAAATTCATCAACATTAACTAAAATTAAAAATTCACTTTCTTAATCACACTAGCCACATTCCAAGTGCTAAATAGTCACATGTGGCTTGTGGCTTGCTTATTGGATAGCACAGCTATAGAGCATTCCCATCATCTTAGAAAGTTCTACTGGACAGTGCTGCTATAAGGTCCCAAAGGCTTGATATTGACAACCTGAAATAGTTATAGATGAAGACAGTGCAATGATTTTGATGCCAAATTGTTCTAAGTTAAGCAGAAATGGACCAAATGCATTAGATTCAAACTTTCTAGACACTGAGGCAAAAACTGTTGTTGATATCTTCCCCTGTTTCTATTGGATAGTTGGATTCTCATAGACAAATGCATACTGAGCTCCACATTTTATATTCCTTCTGTTCCTACCTTGTCATTTTGACAGCTTCCTAAGACAGATCTAGACCTTTATTCTGCCTATATTAGTCAGTTATCCTTTGCTTATAAGTATTAAAAGTCCATCCACACTAGCTTAACTTTTAGAAAGAGGGTTATAAAGATAAAGGTATAACTCAGAATCCACGGCTACCATTGTAGCAGGGTGTCATAGGACCTAGAGAGTTGTGAGGTGGTTAGAGTTCTTCGTCTCTGCTTCATTTTTCTGTCATAGATGAGCTTCCCTGTTCATGTATCCATCGTGTTAACCAGAGCAACCCCCAAAGTGGTCACAACCCCAAGTTTACACAGCCTTCTAGTTAAAGCACTGAACACCAATTAACTTAATGTATTGACTCTACACGTTCATTTTTTTAATTTTGTCTAGTGACAGGAATTGGTTCTGCTGGTACAATCAGTTATGGCCAGGCTGCAGAGCTCCTGAACTTGGGATTGAGTCTCAAGTAAGAAGTCCTCTAGGAGACAGGGATGAATGGATACTGACAGGTGGAGACGTGGCTCACATTTCTGCTACAGTCTCCTGTTTCTACTCTGCACTCACAGAACCTAATGAAGATTATACCAAATCTATAAGAAGACAAACAGGCGTCTATTAATTATACATTTATTCAACAATAATCATGTTCTAGAAGACACGACTCCTATGCTCCAGGTGTTTACCAAAGTCTAAGCATTGCTTGAGCAGAATCCTTGGCTTGAGAGGCAAGAATGAAAAGGAATAAATCAGTTAAATAGCTTCTGACCCTTGTTATTACATGTAAATGGAGAGGGCCCAGAAAACTTGTAGCTTCACAAAAGTCTTGAAGGAAATAGCTGTTCTTGTATTCCTCAACAATCAGGTCTTCTCTTGTCTCATTGCTAACCCCTTGCACTGAATGCGGGTGGCCTCCTGTCATTCCTGGAGCATCTGGGGTGGTTTCCTGGGGAGGGATACTCATATATAGAAAGACTGGAACCATGACTTCTGCATCCTTCATCCCTCAGTACAGTTTCTGCCATATAGTAGATGTTCCATATATGTTAAATGATTGAATGGATGGATGGATAAATGGATGGATGGGTGGGTGGATGGGTGGATGGATGGATGAGTGGATGGATGGAAGATGATCCAAGGTTCAGTTGAAAAGTTCAGCTTCCCTGTGAGCTCTGCTTAGTTCCCTTGTAGAGGCCAGATCCTCTTCTTCATCCATGTGATCATCCTCTTTTACCAGTCTCTTTCAAGAGATGACATGATTTGGTGTTAAGGACTTCAACATTTGTATTATAAGGTATCAACAAAAGACTAACAAAAGAATCATGCCCACATTGCCTGAAGGGCTGTATAATTCTCAGTTTTTGAGGTAAAGAAAATACTTTCTTCTAAGGGTGTAAGTGCACCTTTAATTTCAATAATACATCTTTCATAAGTAGTAGAGAAATTTTGTTTATAACAAAAGACAGGGATTCCTGGTTTCAATTTCTGTTCATTAATGGCCATTAGTCAGGTTTCTGACCTGTGCTGGACTGTTGTTGAGCAGTAAGTATATCACACCAAAGGCCAGGAAATGTCTAATTAATCCTACAGGAGATTGTAGTGACACATTTGCCATTCAACCAGCAAGTGCTGTTTAAGTGACGGTTGTGAGTATCTGAGGGCACTTGGGATAAAGAGTTCATGGATGCAGTCTAATAGGAGCTCCACATCCTGCCAACACACCTTCAGCCCAGACCCAGAACGAATCTCCCAGGGAACAACTCTAAACTGTCCAAGTGGCAACAAACACCATTTAGCCAGGTGATGCCCTCCCACCTCACCCTTTTCGGGACAACCACACTGAGCTTAAAACTTGTTTGGTTCATTCTGTGCAGTGCACTCCGTGTACCTCTGGCAGCTAAGCTGGCATTTGCTAAAGTAATGTAAGAAGACAGTGAATAGATGGGAAGAATGCACTTCGGGTCATTGAATCCAAACCGTTCTTTCACTTCAGCCTGTTTTCTGCACAGCAGGCCATGGCTCTAATGACTGTTTCTCATTGAACTCCTAGAATAGCAGCAGTCTCAGTTTCTTTTAGTGTCTTGCTTGTCTCTCCTTGGGGGAAAATCATCTCCTTGTACTTTTCTCATTCTAATGGAGCCTCCAAGAATTGGGAGCAAATGCATCTTGGAGACATAAAAAAGACAGAGTGCAACCACCTACATGGGGAAGAGGCACAGAAATATACTGTGGTGTTAATATAATTAGATTTAGTTCCATAGCATTTATGGAGGGCCTGGGCTTGCTACAAGTGAGCATGGGGTATTAAAATTCTTTGAGAGCTTACTACATCCTAGGCATCAGGATGGGAGCATTACATGAACCAGTGCATTTCATCCTCCCCACTCAGTGTTGACACACTGCAACATGCATTTTAGACACAAGAAATGGAGAGCTTAAACAACTTGCCCAAGTCACAGCCAGAAATAGCTTTGAAGCCAGGACCTTCTGTCTACACCAAAATCTGAACTCACTCCATATTTCAGTCAGTCCCCTGGTGCTGAAAGGCACAGGAAAAATGAAACTCAAACCAGCAATTTTATTGATTTGAGTCCTCTCCATTTTTTTCTTAATGAGTCTGGCTAAAGGTTTATCAATTTTGTTTATCTGCTTAAAGAAAAATGCTTTTAGTTTTACTGATCTTTGCTATTTTTTTCTTTTTTTTTCATTGCTATTTCACTTATTTCTACTCTGATCTTTATGATTTCTTTCCTTCTACTAACTTTGGGTTTTGTTTGTTCTTCTTTCTCTAGTTGCTTTAGGTGTAAGATTAGGTTGTTTATTTGGGATGTTTCCTTTTCTTCAGGTAGGATTGTATTGCTATAAACTTCCCTCTTAGAATTGCTTTTGCTGCATCCCATAGGTTTTGGGTCATCCTGTTTTTGTTGTTTTTTGTTTCTAGGTGTCTTTTGATTTCCTCTTTGATTTCTTCAGTGATCTCTTGGTTATTTAGTAGCATATTGTTTAGCCTCCATGTGTTTGTGTTTTTCACAGTTATTTTCCTGTAACTGATTTCTACTCTCATAGCATTGTGGTCAGAAAAGATGTTTGATATGATTTCAATTTTCTTAAATTTACTGAAGGTTGATTTGTGACCCAAGATGGGATCTATCCTGGAGAATGTTCCATGTGCACTTGAGGAGTGTATTCTGCTGCTTTTTGATTGAATGTCCTATAAATATTCATTAAGTCTATCTGGTCTAATTTGTCATTTAAGACTTGTGTTTCCTTATTAATTTTCTGTCTGGATGACCTATCCATTGGTGTAAGTAGAGTGTTAAATCTCCCACAAAAATATTGTGTTACTGTCAATTTCTCCTTTAATCGCTGTTAGCAATGCCTTCCTTATGCATTGAGGTGCTCCTATATTGTGTGCATAAATATTTACAATTGTTTTATTTCTTCTTGGATTGATCCCTTGGTCAGTATGCAGTGTCCTTCATTATCTCATGTGACAGTTTTTTTAAGGTCTATTTTGTCTGACATGAGTATTGCTACTGTAGCTTTCTTTTGATTTCCATTTGCATGGAATATCTTTCAGTCTGTATGTGTCCTCACTTTCAGTCTGTATGTGTCCCGAGGTCTGAAGTGGGTCTCTTGTAGGCAAGACATATATGGGTATTGTATTGGTACCCATTCAGCCAGTCTGTGTCTTTTGACTGTAGCATTTAATCCAATTGCACTTAAGGTAATTAAACAAGAAGGTACAAATGACACTGCAGAAATACAAAGGATGATAAGAGACTACTATAAGCAATCCTATGACAATAAAATGGACAACCTGGAAGAAATGGACAAAATCTTGGAAAGATACAACCCTCCAAGACTGAACCAGGAAGAAATTGAAAATATGAGCAGACCAATCACAAGCACTGAATTTGAAACTGTGATTAATAATATTCCAACAAACAGAAGCCCAGGATCAGATGGCTTCACAGGTGAATTCTATCAAACATTTAGAGGAGAGATAACACCCATCCTTCTCAAACTCTTCCAAAATATGGCAGAGGGAGGTACACTCCCAAACTCATTCTATGAGACCACCATTTCCCTGATACTAAAATCAGAAAAAGATATCAAACACAAAAATAATTACAGGCCAATATCACTGATGAACATAGATGTCAAAATCCTCAACAAATTACTAGCAAGCCAAATCCAACAACACATTAAAAGGATCATACACCATGATCAAGAGGGATTTACCTGAGGGATGCAAGGATTCTTCAACATATGCAAATCAATCAATGTGATACACCATATTAACAAATTGAAGGATACAAACCATATGAAAATCTCAATAGATGCAGAAAAAGCTTTTGACAAAATTCAACACAGATTTATGATAAAAACTCTCCAAAAGTGGACATAAAGGGAACCTACCTCAACATAATAAAGGCCATATATGACAAGCCGAAAGCAAACATTGTTCTCAATGGTGAAAAACTGAAAGCATTTCCTCTAAGATCAGGAAAAAGACAAGGGTGTCCACTCTTGCCACTATTATTCAACATAGTTTTTGAACTCCTAGCCATGGCAATAAGACAGGAAAAAGAAATAAAAGGAATCCAAACAGGCTAAGAAGAAGTAAGACTGTCACTGTTTGCAGATGACATGATACTATACATAGAGAATACTATAGATGCCACAAGAAAACTACTAAAGGTAATCCATGAAGTTGGTAAAGTTGCAGGATACAAAATTAATGCACAGAAATCTGTTGCATTCCTATACACTAATAATGAAAAACCTGAAAGAGAAATTAAGGAAACACCCCATTTACCATTGCAACAAAAAGAATAAAATACCTAGGAATAAACCTACCTAGAGAGAAAGAAGACCTGTATACAGAAAACTATAAGACACAGATGAAAGAAATTAAAGATGATACAAACAGATGGAGAGATATACCATGTTCTTGAATTGGAAGAATCAACTTTGTGAATATGACTATACTACCCAAAGCAATCTACAGATTCAGTGCAATCCCTATCAAATAACCAATGGCGTTTTTCACAGAACTAGAACAAAAAATTTTACAATTTCTATGGAAACACCAAAGACCCCAAATAGCCAAATCAATCTTGAGAAAGAAAAGTGGAGCTGGAGGAATCTGGTTCTCTGACTTCAGACTATACTACAAAGCTACAGTATCAAGACAGCATGGTACTGGCACAAAAACAGAAATATAGATCAATGGAACAGGATAGAAAGTCCAGAGATAAACCCACACACCCATGGTCACCTAATCTATGACAAAGGATGCCAGAATATACCATGGAGAAAAGACAGCCTCTTCAATAAATGGTGTTGGGAAAACTGGACAGCTACATGTAAAAGAATGAAATTAGAACACTCCCTAACACCATACACAAAAATAAACTTAAAATGGATGAAAGACCTAAATGTAAGGCCAGACACTATAAAACTCTTAGAGGAAAACATAGGCAGAACACTCTTTGACATAAATTGCAGCAAGAACTTTTATGACCCACCTCCTAGAGTAATGGAAATAAAAACAAAAATAAACAAATGGGACCTAATGAAACTTAAAAGCTTTTGCACAGCAAAGGAAACCATAAACAAGACAAAAAGACAACCCTCAGAATGGGAGAAAATATTTGCAAATGAAGCAACTGACAAAGGATTAATCTCCAAAATATACAAAGAGCTCATGCAGCTCAATATCAAAAACAACAACAACAACTGAATCCAAAAACAAGCAGAAGATCTAAATAGACATTTCTTAAAAGAACACATACAGATGGCCAACAGACACATGAAAAGATGCTGAACTTCACTAATTATTAGAGAAGTGCAAATCAAAACTACAATGATATATCACCTCATACCAGTCAGAATGGCCATAATCACAAAATCTACAAACAAGAAATGCTGGAGAAGATGTGTAGAAAAGGGAACCCTACTGCACTGTTGGTGGGAATGTAAATTGATACAGCCACTATGAAGAATAGTATGGAGGTCCCTTAAAAAACCAAATATAGAACAACCATGTGACCCAGCAATCCCACTACTGGGCATATACTGAGTGAAAACCATAATTCAAAAAGACACATGCACTCCAGTGTTCACTGCAGCACTATTTACTATAGCCAAGACATTGAAGCAGTCTAAATGTCCATCGACAGAGGAATGGATAAATAAGATGTGGTACATATATACAATGGAACAGTACTCAACCATAAAAAGGAACGAAATCGGGTCATTTGTAGAGACGTGGATGGACTTCGAGACTGTCATAGAGAGTGAAGTAAGTCAGAAAGAGAAAAACAAATACCGTATATTAACACATATATGTGGAATCTGAAAAAATTGGTATAGATGATCTTATTTACAAAGAAGAAATAAAGACACAAACGTAGAGAACAAATGTATGGATACCAAGGGGTAAAGGGCAGGGTGGGATGAATTGGGAGATTGGGATTGACATATATACACTATTGATACTATGTATAAAATAGATAACTGATGCGAACCTACTGTATAGCATGGGGAACTCTACTCAGTGCTCTGTGGTGACCTAAATGGGAAGGAAATACAAAAAAGAGGAGATATAGGGGCTTCCCTGGTGGTGCAGTGGTTGAGAATCTGCCTGCTAATGCAGCGGACATGGGTTCGAGCCCTGGTCTGGGAGGATCCCACATGTCGTGGAGCAACTAGGCCTGTGAGCCACAACTACTGAGCCTGCACGTCTGGAGCCTGTGCTCCTCAACAAGAGAGGCCGCGAGGGTGAGAGGCCCACACACCGCAATGAAGAGTGGCCCCTGCTTGCCACAACGGGGAAAGCCCTCGCACAGAAACGAAGACCCAACACAGCCAAAAATAAATAAATAAATTTAAAGACAGAAATCTATAAAATTACAAAAAAAGAGGGGATATATAAATACGTATAGCTGACTCAATTTGCTGTACAGTAGAAACTAACAGAACATTGTAAAGCAACTATACTCCAATAAAATTCTTTTTAATCCCCCCCCAAAAACCCCAAAACCGAAACTGTTGGGTGAGCACAGTATAGTTTAATGGAAAGAAAGGAGTAGAGCAGCTCAGCAGGAGCCTAAACAGGCAAGAAGACAGGATAACAGGGGCCTGGGTTTGAGGTTCAGTTCTGCTACTCACTTGCCTACTTACAGAGTTGGCACTGAGCACTCTGTGAACCGTTCTTCCTCTCATGTGGTCCCCACCCCACTAAGCCAACTCCTCCCTGCACTAAAGGCTCCCCAGTTTGTCCATTTCCCTTCAGAATCTTCACCAATTTTTGCAGTTTTCACTAACGTCAGCAAGCATTTATTAATTATGCCTACTAAGTGCATATTAAGCAAGCTTCCTGCTTTTGGACATGCACAGCTACAACATGTCAAGGATTTATTTGCATATGTGAAATAAAATATATATCAGATTACTCATTGCAGCATTATCTTAACAGCAAAACAGGGAAGTGGTTAAATAAATTATAGTGCCTCCATACAAATGACTATCTGGCGGCTGCTTAAAAAAATGAGGAAAAATATCCAAGTTATATCCTTAAATGAAAAAGCAAAGAGCAGAACATTTAGCATGTTACCATTTGTGCACGTGTGTGTGTAGTACTCACACACATGTGTAGGCATGTATGTGAACTGTGCAAGGATACACAAGAATCTAACAGCATTTGCTGCATCCAGGAGGGAGCTGGATAGCTGAGGCATAGGAATAGGAAGAAGACTTTTCACTATACAGAAGTGCTTTTCAAACTACCTGTTGGGGGGAAGCTCCAATATTTTTTTCCCTTCTTCCATCACAGACAAGTATGTGGTTCTATTGTGTATATTTGCATGCAGCTTGCTCTATGGGCCACTTATCACATGAGTCTGACAATATCCAAACTGATCTATTCTCTTTTTTTTTAATGTTAAAAGAGAATCCGTGTACAGATTTATTGAAAATGTATCTTAAAATACAGGCAGTACTTTTTGCCCAGTTTCAATTTCTCTCAACAAGGGATCCTTGTGATTAATTTACTGTTCATTCTTGTAAATATGTTGGCACATGCAGGGCAATGATATATATGTTATTTTATGTTTTTCCCTTTCTTTTCACACAAAGTGGCATTCTCTATGTTTTTTTTTTTCCTTTTTTGTATATCTTGGTTATTTTCTTATCAGTGTATCTTGTTGATTTTTTTCTATATCAATACAAAAAGAGTTTCTCTTTCAGGAAACCATATTATCCTTGTACTAAATAAGGTAAGATTACAGGATTTGGTATCAGAGAGATTAAGCTTCATAACTTAATATGTCTTGGGTGAGCTTCTTAACTATTATAAAGGTTTACTTTCTGAATCTATAAAATGGAGACAAAAATATACAGTTTACAAGGTTTTTATGAAGTCTAAATATATGTGTGGACATCAGACTTCCTGATTTAAAACTATATTACAAAGCTGTAGTAATCAAAACAGTATGGGAGAGACCTTCAAGATGGTGGAGGAGTAATAAGTGGAGATCACCTTCCTCCCCACAAATACATCAGGAATACATCTACATGTGGAACACCTACTGAATGCTGGCAGAAGACCTCAGACTTCCCAAAAGGCAAGAAACAACCCATGGACCTGGGCAGGGCAAAAAAAAGAAAAACAGAGACAAAAGAATAGAGAGAGAATAATGAGAGTGAAAATGATCCAAGACCTCAGAAAAAGAATGGAGGCAAAGATTGAGAGGATACAAGAAATGTTTGACAAAGACCTAGAAAAATTAAAGAACAAACACATAGAAAAATTAAAGAACAAACAGAGATGAACAGTACAATAACTGAAATGAAAAATACACTAGAAGGAATCAATAGTAGAATAACTGAGGCAGAAGAACGGATAACTGACCCCGGAAGAGAGAATGGTGAAATTCACTACTGCAGAACAGAATAAAGAAAAAAGTACAAAAAGAAATGAAGACAGCCTAAGAGACCTCTGGGACAACATTAAATGCAACAACATTCACATTATAGGGTTCCCAGAAGGATAAGAGAGAGAGAAAAGACCCGAAAAAAATATTTGAAGAGATTATAGTGGAAAACTTCCCTAACATGGGAAGGGAAATAGCCACCCAAGTCCAGGGAGTGCAGAGAGTCCCAGGCAGGATAAACCCAAGGAGACACATAGTAATCAAATTGACAAAAATTAAAGACAAAGAAAAATTACTAAAAGCAACAAGGGAAAAATGACAAATAACATACAAGGGAACTCCCATAATGTTAAAAACTGATTTCTCAGCAGAAACTCCACTAGCCAGAGGGAATGGCATGATCTATTTAAAGTGATGAAAGGGAAAAACCTACAACCAAGATTACTACATCCAGCAAGGATCTCATTCAGATTTGACAGAGAAATCAAAAGCTTTACAGATAAGCAAAAGCCAAGAGAATTCAACACCACCAAACAGAGACAAAAGAATATACACAGGATCTGCACCACTGGGAGGGAGCTGTGAAGGAGAAAAGTTTCCACACACTAGGAAGCCCCTTCACTGGCAGAGAGATGGGGTGGTGGGGTGGAAAACCATGGAGGAGAGTGCAGCAGCAGGGGTGCAGAGGGCAAAGCAGAGAGATTCCCACACAGAGGATCAGTACTGACCAGCACTCACCAGCTTGAGAGGCTTGTCTGCTCACCCACTGTCTGTGATGGGTGGGAGCTGGGACATGGGGGTCTGGCTTTGTCGGAGGTGAGATCCCAGGGAGAGGACTGGGGTTTGCTGCGTGAACACAGCCTGAAGGGGGTTAGTGCACCACAGTTAGCTGGGAGGGAGTCTGGGAAAATGTCTGGACCTGCCTAAGAGGCAAGAGACAACTGTTTTGAGATGCACGAGGAGAGGGGATTCAGAGCACTGCTTAAACGAGCTCAGAGATGGGCAAGAGCCATGGCTATCAGCTCAGACACCAAAGATGGGCATGAAATGCTAAGACTGCTGCTGCAGCCACCAAGAAGCCAAGCAAGCACGGGTCACTATGCACAACTTCTCTACTGGGAACCTGTGCAGCCCTCCACTTCCAGGGTCCCGTGATACAGAACAACTTCCCCAGGAGAACACACAGTGCACCTCAGATTGTTGCAATGTGATGCCAGCCTCCATTGCTGCAGGCTCACCCTGCATTCGGTACCCCTCCTTCCTCCCAGCCTGAGTGAACAAGAACCCCCTAATCAACAGCTATTTTAACCCCATCTTGTCTGGTCAGACAACCTCAGGTGACCTACATGCAGAGGTGGGGCCAAACCCAAAGCTGAGCCCCAGAAGCTGTATAAACAAAGAAAGAAACAGAAATTACTCCCAGCAACCTCAGGAGCAGCAGATTAAATCTCCACAATCAAATTGATGTACCCTGCATCTGTGGAATACCTGAATAGACAAGGCATCATCTCAAAACTGAGACAGTGGACTTTGGGACAAATGATATATATATTTTTTTCCTTTTTCTCTTTCTGTGAGTGTGTATGAGTATGCTTCTTTGTGTGATTTCATCTGTATAGCTTTGCTTTAACCATTTGTCCTAGGGTTCTGTCTGTCGGTTTGGGTTATTTTTTTTTAGTATAATTTTTAGTGCTTGTTATCATTGGTGGATTTGTTTTGATTGCTCTTTTCTTTCTTTCTTTTTTTTTGTTCTTTCTTTATTGATTTTAAATTTTTATATAATTATTTAGTTTTTATTTTAATAACTTTATTCTATGCCATTTTCTTTCTTTCTTTCTTTTTTTGTCCCTTTTCTTCTGAGCCGTGTGACTGAGAGGGTCTTGGTGATCCAGCTGGTTGTCAGGCCTGTGCCTCTGAGGTGGGAGAGCTGAGTTCAGGACATCAGTCCACCAGAGACCTCCAGGCTCCACATAATATCAAATGACGAAAGCTCTCCCAGAGATCACCTCAACGCAAAGACTCAGGTCCACTAAAAGACCATCAAACTACAGTGCTGGACACCCTATGCCAAACAACTAGCAAGAGAGGAATACAAACAACCCATTAGCTGACAGGCTGCCTAAAGTCATAATAAGTTCACAGACAACCCAAAACACACCATTGGACGCGGTCCTGTCCATCAGAAAGACAAGATCCAGCATCATCCACCAGAACATAGGCACAGCTCCCCTACACCAGGAAGCCTAGACAACCCAATGAACAAACCTTAGCCACTGCAGGAACACACCAAAAACAACAGGAAGTACGAACATGAAACCTGTGAAAAGAAGACCCCAAGCACAGTAAGTTAAGCAAAATGAGAAGACAGAGAAACACACAACAGACGAAGGAGCAAGGTACAAACACACCAGACAAACAAATGAAAAGGAAATAGGCAGTCTACCTGAAAAAGATTTCAGAGTAATGAGAGTAAAGCTGATCCAACATCTTGGAAATAGAATGGAGAAAATACAAGAAATGTTTAACAAGGACCTAGAAGAACTAAAGAGCAAACAAAGAGTGATGAACAACACAATAAATGAAATTAAAAATTCTCTGGAAAGAATCAATAGCAGAATAACTGAGGCAGAAGAACGGACATGTAATGTGGAGATAAAATAGTGGAAATAACTACTTAGGACCAGAATATAGAAAAAAGAATGAACAGAATTGAGGACAAATTCAGACCCCTGGGACAACATTAAAAACAAAAACATTCAAATTATAGAGGTCTCAGAAGAACAACAGAAAAAGAAAGGGACTGATAAAATATTTGATGACATTGTACATGAAACTTCCCTAATATGGGAAAGGAAATAGTTAATCAAGTCCAGGAAGCACAGAGAGTCCCATACAGGATAAATCCAAGGAGAAACACACCAAGACACATATTAATCAAACTATCAAAAATTAAATACAAAGAAAAAATATTAAAAGAAGCAAGGGAATAAAAAACAAATAACATACAAGGGAATCACCATAAGGTTAACAACTGATCTTTCAGCAGAAACTCTGCAAGTCAGAAGGGAGTGGCAGGACATATTGAAAGTGATGAAAGGGAAAAACCTACAATCAAGATTACTCTACCCAGCAAGTATCACATTCAGATTAGTTGGAGAAATTAAAAACTTTACAGACAAAAACAAAAGCCAAGAGAATTCAGCACCACCAAACCAGCTGTACAATGAATACTAAAGGAACTTCTCTAGGCAGGAAACAGAAAAGAAGGAAAAGACCTACAATAACAAACCCAAAACAATTAAGAAAATGGTAATAGGAACATACATAATGATAATGACCTTAAATGTAAATGGATTAAATGCTCCAACCAAAAGACATAGACTGCCTGAATGGATAGACAACAAAATCCCTATGTATGTTGTCTACAAGAGACCCACTTCAGACCTAGGGACACATACAGACTGAAAGTGAGGGAATGGAAAATTATATTCCATGCAAATGGAAATCAGAAGAAAGCTAGAGTAACAATTCTCATATCAGACAAAATGGACTTCAAATTAAAGACTATTACAAGAGACAAAGAAGGACACTACATAATGATAAAGGGATCAATCCAAGGAGAAGATATAACAGTTGTAAATATTTATCTTCTCCAGGATAGATCATATCTTGGGTCACAAATCAAACCTTGGTAAATTTTTAACAATTGAAATCATACCAAGTATCTTTTCTGACCACAATGCTATGAGACTAGATATCAATTACAGGAAAAAATCTGTAAAAAATACAAACACATGGAGGTTAAACAATACACTACTTAAAAACCAAGAGATCACTGAAGAAATCAAAGAGGAAATCAAAAAACACCTAGAGGGTTTCCCTGGTGGCACAGTGGCTGAGAGTCTGCCTGGCGATGCAGGGGACACAGGTTCATGCCCCGGTCCAGGAAGATCCCACAGGCCGTGGAGCCGCTGGGCCTGTGAGCCATGGCGGCTGAGCCTGCATGTCTGGAGCCTGTGCTCTGCAATGGGAAAGGCCACAACAGTGAGAGGCCCGCATATCGCAAAAAAAAAAAAACCACCTAGAAACAAATGATAATGAAAACACGATGACCCAAAACCAATGGGATGAAGCAAAAGCCGTTCTAAGAGGGAAGTATAGAGTAATACAATCCTACCTTAAGAAACAAGAAACATCTCTAGTAAACAACCTAACCTTACACCTAAAGCAATTAGAGAAAGAAGAACAAAAAAACCACAAAGTTAGCAGAAGGAAAGAAATCATAAATATCAGATCAGAAATAAATGAAAAAAAATGAAGGAAACAATAGCAAAGATAAACAAAACGAAAAGCTGGTCTTTTGAGGAGATAAACAAAATTGATAAAACATTAGCAAGACACATCAAGGAAAAAACGGAGAAGACTCAAATCAATAGAATTAGAAATGAAAGAGGAGAAGTAACAACTGACACTGCAGAATAAAAAGGATCATGTGAGATTACGTCAAGCAACTATATGCCAAAAAAATGCACAACCTGGAAGAAATGGACAAATCCTTAGAAAAGCACAACTTCTGAGACTGAACCAGGAAGAAATAGAAAATATAAATAGACACATCACAAGCACTGAAATTGAGACTGTGTTTAAGAATCTTCTAACAAACCAAACCCAGGAATAGATGGATTCACAGGCAAATTCTAGCAAACATTTAGAGAAGAGTTAACACCTATCCTTCTCAAACTCTTCCTAAATATAGCAGAGGGAGAAATACTCCCAAACTCAGGCTACAAGACTACCATCATCCTCATACCAAAACCAGACAAAGATGTCACAATGAAAGAAAACTATAAACCAAAATCACTGATGAACATAGATGCAAAAATCCTCAACAAAATACTGGAAAATAGAATCCAACAGCACATTAAAAGGATCATACACCAGGTTTCCCTGTGGTGCAGTCGTTGAGAGTCCGCCTGCCAATGCAGGGGACATGGGTTTGTGCCCCAGTCCGGGAAGATCCCACATGCCATGGAGCTGCTGGGCCCATGAGCCATGGCCGCTGAGCCTGCGCATCCGGAGTCTGTGCTCCGCAATGGGAGAGGCCACAACAGTGAGAGGCCTGTGTACAAAAAAAAAAAAAAAGGATCATACACCATGATGAAGTAGAGTTTAACCTAGGAATGCAAGGATTCTTCGATATATGCAAATCAATTAATGTGATACACCATATTAACAAATTGAAGGATAAACACTATATGATCATCTAAATAGATGCCAAAAAATCTTTCAACAAAATTCAACACCATTTATGAGAAAAGCCCTCCAGAAAGTAGGCATAGAGGGAACTTACCTCAACATAATAAAGGCTATATACGACAAACACAGAGCCAACATTTTTCTCAATGATGAAAAAATGAAACCGTTTCCACTAAGATCAGGAAGAAGATAAGTTTGCCCACTCTCACCACTATTATTCAACATAGTTTTGGAAGTTTTAGCCACAGCAATCAGAGAAGAATAAGAAATAAAAGGAATCCAAATCGGAAAAGGAGAAGTAAAGCTGCCACTGTTCGCAGATGACATGATACTATACACAGAGAATCCTAAAGACCCTACCAGAAAACTACTAGAGCTAATCAATGAATTTTGTAAAGTAGCAGGATACAAAATTAATGCACAGAAATATCTTGCATTCCTATACACTAATGATGAAAAATCTGAAAGAGAAATTAAGGAAATATTCCCATTTACCACTGCAACAAACAGAATAAAATATCTAGGATTAAACCTACCTAAGGAGACAAAATCCTGTATGCAGAAAACTATAAGACACTGATGAAAGAAATTAAAGATGATACAAACAGATGGAGAGATATACCATATTCTTGGATTGGAAGAATAAACATTGTGAATATGACCTTACTACCCAAAGCAATCTACAGATTTGATGCAAACCCTATGAAACTACCAATGGCATTTTTCACAGAACTAGAAAAATAATTTCACAATTTGTATGGAAACACCAAAGACACCGAAGAGCCACAGCAATCTTGAGAAAGAAAAGTACATCTGGAGGAATCAGGCTACCTGACTTCAGACTATATTACAAAGCTACAGTAATCAAGAGAGTATGGTACTGGCACAAAAACAGAAATATATATCAATGGAACAGGATAGAAAGCCCAAAGATAAACCCACCCACATATGGTCACCTTATTTTTGATAAAGGAGGCAAGAATATACAATGGAGAAAAGACAACCTCTTCAAGAAGTGGTGCTGGGAAAACAGGACAGATAAATGTAAAAGAACGAAATTAGAACACTCCCTAACAGCATACACAAAAATAAACTCATAATGGATTAAAGACCTAAATGTAAGGCCAGACACTATAAAACTCTTAGAGGAAAACATAGGCAGAACACTCTAGGCAACAAATCACAGCAAGATCTTTTTTGACTCACCTCCTGTAGAAATGGAAATAAATATAAAAATATACAAATGGGACCTAATGAAACTTAAAAGCTTTTGCACAACAAAGGAAACCATAAACAAGACGAAAAGACAACCCTCAGAATGGGTGAAAATATTTGCAAATGAAGCAACTGACAAAGGATTATTCTCCAAAATATAGAAGCATCTCATGCAGCTCAATATCCAATAAAACAAACAACCGAACCAAAAATGGGCAGAAGACCTAAATAGACAATTCTCCAAAGAAGATATACAGATTGCCAAAAAACACATGAACAGGTGCCCAACATCACTAATCATTAGAGAATTACAAGTCAAAACTACAATGAGGTATCACCTGACACCAGTCAGAATGGCCATCATCAAAAAATCTAGAAATAATAAATGCTGGAGAGGGTGTGGAGAAAAGGGAACACTCTTGTACTGCTGGTGGGAATGTGAATTGGTACAGCCACTATGGAGAACAGTATGGAGGTTCCTTAAGAAACTACAAATAGAACAACCATATGACCCAGCAATCCCACTACTGGGCATATACCCTGAGAAAACCATAATTCAAAAAGAGTCATGTACCAAAATGTTCATTGCAGCTCTATTTACAATAACCAGGATATGGAAACAACCTAAGTGTTCATCATCGGATGAATGTATAAAGAAGATGTGGCACATATATACAATGGAATATTACTCAGCCATAAAAAGAAATGAAACTGAGCTATTTGTAATGAGGTGGATGGACCTAGACTCTGTCATACAGAGTGAAGTAAGTCAGAAAGAGAAAGACAAATACCGTATGCTAACACATATATATGGAATTTAAGAAAAAGAATGTCATGAAGAACCTAGGGATAAGACAGGAATAAAGACACAGACCTACTAGAGAATGGACTTGAGGATATGGGGAGGGGGAAGTGTAAGCTGTGACAAAGTGAGAGAGTGGCATGGACATATATACACTACCACACATAAAATAGATAGCTAGTGGGAAGCAGCCGCATAGCACAGGCAGATCAGTTCGGTGGTTTGTGACCACCTAGAGGGGTGGGATAGGAAGGGTGGGAGGGAGGGAGACGCAAGTGGGAAGAGATATGGGAACATATGTATATGTATAACTGATTCACTTTGTTATAAAGCAGAAACTAACACACCATTGTAAAGCAATTATACTCCAATAAAGATGTTAAAAAAAAAAGTCATGTACCACCATGTTCATTGCAGTTCTATTTACAATAGCCAAGACATGGAAGCAATCTTCATGTCCCTCAACAGATGAATGGATAAAGAAGATATGGCACATATATGCAATGGAATATTACTCAGCCATAAAAAGAAAGGAAATTGAGTTTTTTGTAGTGCGGTGGATAGACATGGAGGCTGTCATATAGAGTGAAGTAAGTCAGAAAGAGAAAAACAAATATTGTATGCTAACACATATATATGTAATCTAAAAACAAAACAAAACAATAGTGGTTATGAAGAACCTAGAGCCAGGACAGGAATAAAGATGCAGACATAGAGAATGGACTTGAGGACACAGAGAAGGGGAAGGGTGAGCTGGGACGAAGTGAGAGAGTGGCATGTACTTATATGTACTACCAAATACAAAATACATAGTTAGTGGGAAGTTGCCGCATAGCACAGGTATATCAGCTAAGTGCTTTGTAACCACCTAGAGGGGTGGGATAGGGAGGGTTGGAGGGAGACACAGAGGGAGGAGATATGGGGATATATGTATATGTATAGCTGATTCACTTTGTTATAAAGCAGAAACTAGCACACCATAGTAAAGCAATTATACTCCAGTAAAGATGTTAAAGATAAATATACTGTATGTTATTGGCATAGATTAATGGAACAGAATAGAGAGCCCAGAAATATACCCATGCATATATGGTCAATTAATTTATGACAAAGGAGTCAAGAATATGCAATGGAGATAGGATAGTCTCTTAATAAAATGTGTTGGGGAAAGTGTACAGCCACATGCAAAAGAATGAAACTGAACCGTTATCTTACCTCATACACAGAAATCAATCCAAAGTGGATTAAAGATTTAAACATAAGACCTGAAACCATAAATCCTCCAGAAAAAATCATAGAGGGTAAGCTCCTTGACATTGGTCTCGGCAATGATTTTTTTGTATTTTACATCAAAAGCAAAGGTAACAAAAACAAACCAGAAAGACTACATCAAACTGAGAAGCCTATTCACAGCAAAGGAAGCTATCAACAAAATGAAAAGGCAACCTATGAAATGGGAGAAAATATTAGCAAACCATATATTCGATAAGGGGTCAATATCCAAAATATATAAAGAACTCATATAACTGAATTACAACAAACAACAACTAACAACCCAAACAATCTGACTGAAAAATGGGCAGTGTACCTGAATAGACTTTTTTCTAAATAATACATACAAGTGGCCAACAGGTATATGAAAAGGTACTCAGAATCACTAATAATCAGGGAAATGCAAATCAAAACCCCAATGACATATCACTTCATACTTGTTAGAATGGCTGTCATCAAAGAGACAAGAAATAACAAGTGTTGGCAAGGATATGGAGAAAAGAGAATGCTGGTAAGCTATTGGTGGGAATGTAAACTGGTGCAGCCACTATGGAAAACATTATGCGTGTTCCTCAAAAATTTAAAATAGAACTACTATATGATCCAACAATTCCACTTCTGGGTATATATTCAAGAAAAATGAAAGCAGGATATCAAAGATATATTGCACTCCCACATTCCTTGTAGCATTATTCACGATAACCAAGATATGCATGCAGCCAAGGGTCCATCAGTGGATGAATGCATAAAGAAAATGGGAAATACACACACACACACACACACACACACACACACACACACTCACACACACACACACACACACAATGGAATATTATTTAGCCATGGGAAAGAAGGAAATCCTGCCATTTACAACAACAGGGATATAACTTGTGATTATTATGCTAAGTAAAATAAGCCAGGTAAAGAAAGGAAAAACACTGCATGGTACCATTAACATGCAGGGGAAAAAAGGCAAACTCATAGAAACAGAGAGTAGAAAAGTGATTGCCAAGGGCTGGGGTGTGGAGGAAATAGGGAAAAGTTGGTAAAGTGTACAAAGTTTCAAAGATAAGTAAGTTAGAAAGTAAGTGGAGCCCTTGGTACAACTTTAGACACAGGACCTTTGGGAGGGAGGAAAGAAAGAAAAAAACAAATTGAAGGAGAGGTAGAGAAATAAGGAAAAAGATTCCATGGTAGCCTAATTTCCAGGTTCCTGCAATCTAGCCAACCGGGTATTGGACAGATCAGTTGTCTCCAGTGGATTTCAGTTTCCTCATTTCTAAGTGAGAGGAGAATTAAATTGGATGACTTATAAAGTTGTGTTTGTACAATTAAGTTAAAATTTATAACTCTGAAAGAATTCATTAAACTTTTTGTTTATAAAAATTTTTTAACACGTGTTTATTGTGTGCCTGCTTTGTACAAAGGGATTAGGAAAATAAACATGAATGAGACATGTTTACTCTCCTCAGAACAATCTGCATGATAGAGATAGGCAGGAAAAATACAAAGAAGAGAATGAAGAAGAAAAGAGAGAATGCAAGTTCTCCTTTAAGTCTTCATTTAAAGGAGACGTACAGAAGGGTCCACTAGGAGCAGTGGGATATGGCCATATCCCATTGGCACAGTCAATGCCAGTTAACCTCATGGATTTGCTGGCAGTAGAGAAGGCCTGGTGAATGATTTTGTTCTCAACTTTTATGTCAGTGATGTGGTGGGTGGGAGGGATCATCTTCTTGGATCTAAGGCACTACAATTAGTAACCCAGGTACTGAGAAAATCTGGTTTAGTTCATCTTTGAACTTACAATTCAGTTCAATTCCAGTTGATTTATATGTATTAAGCACCTGTACGTACTAGCTGTGTAAACTTGGGTTAAGTCACCTTCTCAGTGTCTCAATTTCCTCATCCATAGCATGGGAACACAAACAGAAGCTTACTTCCTAAGACTGTTGATAGGATTAAATTAGTTAATATGTGGGAAGTACTTAGAATAGTACCTGGCTCCTAATGAGTCTTGTAAAAATATTTGTTATCATTGTTATTGCTATTTAGAGCCAGGAAATGTACTAATTACTAGGGAGCATATAGAGAGTAACCGTAAAGCCTCTTTGCTCTCAAAGAGAAGGCTCTATATGAAGGCTGAAGCTATTACTGGTTAGACTTTCTGACTTATGTCACTCTGTACGACAGACACTAGGTCCATCCACGTCACTACAAATAACTCAATTTCGTTTTTTTTATGGCTGAGTAATATTTCATTATATATATGAGCCACGTCTTCTTTAGCCATTGAGCAACTTAGGCTGCTTCGATGTCCTGGCTACTGTAAATAGAACTGCCATGAATATTTTGGTAATGACTCTTTTTGAATTATGGTTTTCTCAGGGTATATGCCCAGTAGTGGGATTGCTGGATTGTAGGGTAGTTGTAGCTTTTTAAGGAACACCCATACTCTTCTCTATAGTGGCTGTATCAATTTACATTCCCACCAACAGTGCAAGAGGGTTCTCTTTCCTCCACACGGTCTCCAGCATTTATTGTTTGTAGTTTTTTTGATGATAGCCATTCTGACTGCTGTGAGGTGATACCTCATTGAAGTTTTTTTTTTTTTTTTGAAGCATGGTTTTTATTTTTATTTTTTTTTACATCTTTATTGGAGTACAATTGCTTTACAATGGTGTGTTAGTTTCTGCTTTATAACAAAGTGAATCAGTTATACTATGTTCCCATATCTCTTCCCTCTTACGTCTCCCTCCCTCCCACCCTCCCTATCCCATCCCTCTAGGTGGTCACAAAGCACCGAGCTGATCTCCCTGTGCTATGCGGCTGCTTCCCACTAGCTATCTATTTTATGTGTGGTAGTGTATATATGTCCATGCCACTCTCTCACTTTGTCACAGCTTACACTTCCCCTCCCCATATCTTCAAGTCCATTCTCTAGTAGGTCTGTGTCTTTATTCCTGTCTTACCCCTAGGTTCTTCATGACATTTTTTTTTCTTAGATTCCATATATATGTGTTAGCATACAGTATTTTTCTTTCTCTTTCTGACTTACTTCACTCTGTATGACAGAGTCTAGGTCCATCCACCTCATTACAAATTGCTCAATTTCATTTCTTTTTATGGCTGAGTAATATTCCATTGTATATATGTGCCACATCTTCTTTATCCATTCATCCGATGATGGACACTTAGGTTGTTTCCATCTCCGGGCTACTGTAAATAGAGCTGCAATGAACATTTTGGTACATGACTCTTTTTGAATTATGGTTTTCTCAGGGTATATGCCCACTAGTGGGATTGCTGGGTCATATGGTAGTTCTATTTGTAGTTTTTTAAGGAACCTCCATACTGTTCTCCATAGTGGCTGTACCAATTCACATTCCCACCAGCAGTACAAGAGTGTTCCCTTTTCTCCACACCCTCTCCAGCATTTACTGTTTCTAGATTTTTTGATGGTGGCCATTCTGACTGGTGTGAGATGATATCTCACTGTAGTTTTGATTTGCATTTCTCTAATGATTAATGATGTTGAGCATTCTTTCATGTGTTTGTTGGCAGTCTGTATATCTTCTTTGGAGAAATGTCTATTTAGGTCTTCTGCCCATTTTTGGATTGGGTTGTTTGTCTTTTTGTTATTGAGCTGCATGAGCTGCTTATAAATTTTGGAGATTAATCCTTTGTCAGTTGCTTCATTTGCAAATATTTTCTTCCATTCTGAGTGTTGTCTTTTCGTCTTGTTTATGGTTTCCTTTGTTGTGCAAAAGCTTTTAAGTTTCATTAGGTCCCATTTGTTTATTTTTGTTTTTCTTTCCATTTCTCTAGGAGGTGGGTCAAAATGGATCTTGCTGTGATTTATGTCATAGAGTGTTCTGCCTATGTTTTCCTTTAAGAGTTTGATGGTGTCTGGCCTTACATTTAGGTCTTTAATCCATTATGAGCTTATTTTTGTGTATGGTGTTAAGGAGTGTTCTAATTTCATTCTTTTACATGTAGCTGTCCAGTTTTCCCAGCACCACTTCTTGAATAGGCTGTCTTTGCTCCATTATATATTCTTGCCTCCTTTACCAAAGATAATGTGACCATATGTGCATGGGTTTATCTCTGGGCTTTCTATCCTGTCCCACTGATCTATGTTTCTGTTTTTGTGCAGCACCATATTGTCTTGATTGCTGTATCTTTGTAATATAGTCTAAACTGAGGGAGCATGATTCCTCCAGATACACTTTTCTTTCTCAAGATTGCTGTGGCTATTCTGTGTCTTTGGTGTTTCCATACAAATTGTGAAATTTTTTGTTCTAGCTCTGTGAAAAATGCCATTGGTTGTGTGATAGGGATTGCATTGAATCTGTAGATTGCTTTCGGTAGCAGAGTCATTTTCACAGTGTTAGTTCTTCCTACCCAAGATCATGGTATATGTCTCCATCTGTTTGTATCATCTTTAATTTCTTTCATCAGTGTGCTATAGTTTTCTGCATACAGGAGTTTGTCTCCTTAGGTACGTTTATTCCTAGGTATTTTATTCTGTTTGTTGTAATGGTAAATGGGAGTGTTTCCTTAATTTCTCTTTCAGATTTTTCATCATTAGTGTATAGGAATGCAAGATATTTCTGTGCATTAATTTTGTATCCTGCTACTTTACAAAATTCATTGATTAGCTCTAGTAGTTTTCTGGTAGAGTCTTTAGGATTCTCTGTGTATAGTATCATGTCATCTGCGAACAGTGGCAGCTTTACTTCTCCTTTTCCGATTTGGATTCCTTTTATTTCTTATTCTTCTCTGATTGCTGTGGCTAAAACTTCCAAAACTATGTTGAATAATAGTGGTGAGAGTGGGCAACCTTGTCTTCTTCCTGGTCTTAGTGGAAATGGTTTCAATTTTCCACCATTGAGAATGGTGTTGGCTGTGAGTTTGTCCTATATGGTCTTTATTATGTTGAGGTAGGTTCCCTTTATGCCTACTTTCTGAAGAGTTTTTATCATAAGTGGGTGTTGAATTTTGTCAAAAGCTTTTTCTGCATCTATTGAGATTATCATATTGTTTGTATCCTTCAATTTGTTAATACTGTGTATCACATTGATTGATTTGTGTATATTGAAGAATCCTTGCATTCCTGGGGTAAAACCCACTTGATCATGGTGTATGATCCTTCTACTGTGCTGTTTGATTCTGTTTGCTAGTATTTTGTTAAAATGTCTGCATCTATGTTCATCAGTGATATTGGCCTGTAGTTTTCTTTTTGGGGGACATCTTTGTCTGGTTGTGGTATCTGGGAGATGGTGACCTCATAGACTGAGTTTGGGAGTATTCCTCCCTCTGCTATATTTAGGAAGAGTTTGAGAAGGATAGGTGTTAGCTCTTCTGTAACTGTTTGATAGAATTCGCCTGTGAATCCATCTGGTCCTGAGCTTTTGTTTGTTGGAAGATTTTTTTTTCAATTTATTTTTGGTTGCATTGGGTCTTCGTTGCTGTGTGCGGGCTTTCTCTAGTTGTGGTGAGCAGGGGCTACTCTTTGGTGTGGTGCATTGGTTTCTTATTGCAGTTTCTTCTCTTGTTGTGGAGCATGGGCTCTAGGTGCAAGGGCTTCAGTAGTTGTGGCACGCTGGCTCAGTAGTGTGGCTCATGTGCTCTAGAGCCCAGTGGAGCACAGGTTTAGTTGCTCCATGTCATGTGGGATCTTCCCGGAACAGGGCTCGAACCCATGTCCCCTGCATTGGCAGGTGGATTCTTAATCCTTGCACCACCAGGGAAGTCCCTGTTGGAAGATTTTTAATCACAGTTTCCATTTCAGTGCTTGCAATTTGTCTATTTTCTATTACTTCCTGGTTTAGTTACGGAAGGTTGTTTTTTTTAAGAATTTGTCAATTTGTCAATTTCTTCCAGGTTGTCCATTTTATTGGCATATAGTTGCTTGTACTAATCTCTTCTGATCCTTTCTCTTTCTGAAGTGTCAGTTGTTACTTCTCCTTTTTCATTTCTAATTCTATTGGTTTGAGTCTTCCCCCTTTCTTTATTGATGAGTCTGGCTGATGTTTTATCAATTTTGTTTATCTTCTCAAAGATCTGACTTTTAGTTTTATTGATCTTTGCTATCGTGTCCTTTGTTTCCTTTTTATTTATTTTTGATCTGATCTTTATGATTTCTTTCCTTCTGCTAACTTTGGGGGGTTTTTTTGTTCTTCTTTCTTTAACTGCTTGAAGTGTAGTGTTAGGTTGTTTATTTGAGATGTTTCTTGTTTCTTGAGGTAAGATTGTATTGCTATAAACTTCCCTTTTAGAACTGCTTTTCCTGCATCCCACAGGTTTTGGGTCATCGTGTTTTTTTTGTCATTTGTTTCGTGGTATTTTTTGATTTCTTCTTTCATTTCTTCAGTGATCTCTTGGTTATTAAGTAGTGTATCATTTAGCCTCCATGTGTTTGTATTTTTTACAGATTTTTTCCTCTAATTGATATCTAGTCTCATAGTGTTGTGGTCAGAAAAGATACTTGATACGATTTCAATTTTCTTAAATTTACCAAGGCTTGATTTATGACCCAAGATATGGTCTATCCTGGAGAATGTTCCATGAGCACTTGAGAAGAAAGTGTTATCTGCTGTTTTTGGATGGAATGTCCTATAAATATCAATTAGTCCATCTTGTTTAATGTATCATTTAAAGCTTGTGTTTCCTTATTTATTTTCATTTTGGATGATCTGTCCATTGGTGTAAGTGGGGTGTTATAGTTCCCCACTATTATTTTGTTACTGTAGATTTCCCCTTTTATGGCTGTTAACATTTGCCTTAGGTATTGATGTGTTCCTATGTTGGGTGCATAAATATTTACAATTGTTATATCTTCTTCTTGGATTGATCCCTTGATCATTATTTAGTGTCCTTCTTTGTCTCTTGTAATAGTCTTTGTTTTAAAGTCTATTTTGTCTGATATGAGAATTGCTACTCCAGCTTGCTTTTATTTCCATTTGCATGAAATATCATTTTCCATCCCCTCACTTTCAGTCTGTATGTGTCCCTAGGTCTGAAGTGGGTCTCTTGTAGACAGCATATATATGGATCTTGTTTTTGTATCCATTCAGCCAGTCTATGTCTTTTGGTTGGAGCATTTAAGCCATTTACATTTAAGATAATTATCGATATATATGTTCTTATTACCACTTTCTTAATTGTTTTGGTTTGTTATTGTAGGTCTTTTCCTTCTCTTGTGTTTCCTGTGTAGAGAAGTTCCTTTAGCATTTGTTGTAAAGCTGGTTTGGTGGTGCTGAATTGTCTTACTTTTGCTTGTCTGTAAAAGTTTTAATTTCTCCATCAAATCTGAAAGAGATCCTTGTTGGGTAGAGTAATTTTGGTTGTAGGTTTTTCCCTTTCATCACTTTAAATATGTCCTGCCAGTCCCTTCTGGATTGCAGAGTTTCTGCTGAAAAATCAGCTGTTAACCTTATGGGGATTCCCTTGTATGTTATTTGTTGCTTTTCCCTTGCTGCTTTTAATATTTTTTCTTTGTATTTAAGTTTTGATGGTTTGATTAATATGTGTCTTGGAGTGTTTCTCCTTTTAATTGTCCTGTGTGGGACACTCTTCACTTCCTGGAGTTGATTGACTGTTTCCTTACGCATATTAGGGAAGTTTTCTACTATAATTTCTTCAAATATTTTCTCAGTCCCTTTTTTTTTCTCTTCTTTTTCTGGGACCCCTATAATTCAAATGCTGGTGCATTTAATTTTGTCCCAGAGGTCTCTGAGATTGTCCTCAATTATTTTCATTCTTTTTTTGGTATTCTGCTCTGCAGTTGTTATTTCCACTATTTTATCTTCCAGGTCACTTATCCATTCTTCTGCCTCTGTTATTCTTTACTGATTCATTGTAGAGAATTTTTAATTTCATTTACTGTGTCATTCATCATTGTTTGTTTGCTCTTTCATTGTTCTAGGTCCTTGTCAAACGTTTCTTGTATTTTCTCTATTCTATTTCCAAGATTTTCGATCATCTTTACCATCATTACTCTGAATTCTTTTTCAGGTAGACTTCCTATTTCCTCTTCATTTGTTTGGTCTGGTGGGTTTTTTCCTTTCTCCTTCATCTGCTGTGTAATTCTCTGTCTTCTCATTTTGCTTACATTACTGTGTTTTGGGTCTCTTTTTCGCAGGCTGTAGATTCATAGTTCTTATTGTTTTTGGTGTCTGATCCCATTGGTTAGGTTGGTTTGGTGGTTGTGTAGGCACCCTGTTGGAGGGGACTGGGGCCTATGTTCTGTTGGATGATACTGGATCTTGTCTTTCTGGTGGGTAGGACCATGTATGGAGTTGTGTTTCGGGGTGTCTGTGAACTTATTATGATTTTTGGCTGCCTTTCTGTTAATTGGTTGGGTTGTGTTCCTGTCTTGCTAGTTGTTTGTGATAGGATGTCCCACACTATAACTTGCTGGTTGTTGAGTGGAGCTGGGTCTTAGCATTGAGATGGAGATCTCTGGGAGAGCTTTCACTGTTTGATATTACATAGAGCCTGGAGGTCTCTGGTGGACAAATGTCCTGAACTTGGCTCTCCCACCTCAGAGGCTCAGGTCTGACACCCAGCCAGAGCACCAAAACCCTGTCAGCCACATGGATCAGAAGAAAAGCAATAAAAAGAAAGAAAGAAAATAAATAAAATAAATTTTTTAAATAAAAAAATATTAAAAATAAAAAAGTAATAAAAAAATAAAATTGGGAATAGAAGAAGAGAGCAACCAAACCAAAAACAAATCCACCATTGATAACAGGTGCTAAAAACTATACTATTAAAAAAACACAAAAAATGGACAGTCAGAACCCTAGGACAAATGGCAAAAGCAAAGCTCTACAGACAAATATCACACAAAGAAGCATACACATTCACACTCACCAAAAGAGAAAAAGGAAAAAAAAATATTTTTTTTAAAAAAAGGAAGAGAGCAACCAAATCAATAAACAAATCTACCAAAGATAGTAAGTTCTAAATAGTGAACTAAGATAAACATAAAACCATAAACAAATTAGATGCAGAAAGCAAACCCTAAGTCTACAGTTGCTCTCAAAGTCCACTGCTTCAATTTTGGGATGATGCACTGTCTATTCAGGTATTCCACAGATACAGGGTTCATCATGTTGATTTTGGAGATTTAATCCTCTGCTCCTGAGGCTGCTGGGAGAAATTTCCCTTTCTCTTCTTTGTTCCCACAGCTCCTTGGGTTCAGCTTTGGATTTGGCCCCGCCTCTGTGTGTAGCTGGCCTGAGGGCATCTGTTCCCCACCCAGACAGGACGGGGTTAAAGGAGCGGCTGATTAAGGGGCTCTGGCTCACTCAGGCTGCGAGCAGAGAGGGGTATGGAATGCTGGGCGAGCCTGTGGCAGCAGAGGCCAGTGTGACATTGTAACAGTCTGAGGTGTGCTGTGTATTCTCCTGGGAAAGTTGTCTTTGGATCACAGGACCCTGGCAGTGGTGGGCTGCAGAAGCTCCCAGGGGTGTGTGGATAGTGACCTGTGCTTGCAGACAGGTTTCTTGGTGGCTGCAGCAGCACCCTTAGTGTTTCATGACCATCTCTGGGGTCTACTCTGATAGCTGCAGCTCACACATGTCTCTGGAGCTCATTTAGGCGGTGCTCTGAATCCCCTCTCCTTCTGCACCCTGCAACAATGGTCTCTTGCCTCTTAGGCAGGTCCTGAGATTTTCCCAGATTCCGACTCAGCTAGCTGTGGCACACTAGCCCCCTTCAGGCTGTGTTCACACAGCCAACCCCTGTCCTCTCACTGGGATCTGACCTGCCAAGCCCAAGCCTCAGCTCCCAGGCCGCCTCCCCTCACCCCCCGCGGGTGAGCAGACAAGTCTCTCAGGCTGATGAGTGCTGGTTGGCACTGATCCTCTGTGTGGGAATCTCTCTGCTTTGCCCTCTGCACCCATGTTGCTCTGCTTTCCTCTGTGGCTCCAAAGCTTCCCTCCTGCACACCCCCCTGTCTCCACCAGTGAAGGGGCTTCCTAGTGTGTGGAAACTTTTCCTCCTTCACAGCTCCCTCCCAGAGGTGCAGGTCCTGTCCCTATTCTTTTGTCTCTGGTTGCTCTTTTTTCTTTTGCCCTACTCAGGTATGTGGGATGTTTCTTGCCATTTGGGAAGTCTGAGGTCTTCTGCCCGCATTCAATAGGTGTTCTGTAGGAGTTGTTCCACATGTAGATGTAGTTTTGATGTATTTGTGGGGAGGAAGGTGATCTCCACATCTTATTCCTCTGCCATCCTTACGGCCTATTGGGCAAATTCTTGAAGGACCCTTTCTTGTTGATGAAATAAAATCACTTTTGACCAACTCAAAGACAAATTGCCAATATCTCGACTCACAAAAATTTCTATCCTCAAGCATTTTTCCTAAAAGGAAATAACAAGAAAAATGGATATTTCCAAGTATTATCCATTTTCTGGCCTTCTCTAATTTCTGCTCTCCCCCCAAACCATCAGAAACACAAAAACGATCAGGAGTCAACTAGCACAAAACCAGCTGAAAGTGGATGATTTACAGTTAGGTATATGGGACCAATTGCTATGATAAATGTTCCTTTAACGTAGACAGTTCTGCAAAAGATATAGACTGTTTATGTATGATTAATTAAGAAATAATTATCTTTGACTGGGGGAATACGAGACAATAAATGGACCATAAAATCTAAATAAACACTCAGGCTGCTGCCTTTAGTTTCAAATGGTGCCTGGAATATTTATGACTTATATAAAAAGAAATGATAAACTCTTCCCCAGTTCACCCACCATTTCCAAAAGCCAAAGGCATTATGACATTTTTCTTTGTTTTTTCCATGTGGTCTCTGCCTGTGGATATGTCCATTCAAAGGGTATTTTATTGCACAATCATTACAGTACTTTCATTTTCTGTTTGTTGAATGCCATCATCTTAGAGGTCATCATCAGTGACTTCCTCTGCCTCATCTTCATCTCTTACCTTGCCTGTAGAAATGTCTCAGTAAACATTCCCCACTGCTCAGCTTTCCCCATCACAGTCCATCTTGTACATTGCTGTCAGTTTTATCTGCCTTGAGTATGGCACTGTCAAGCTCAAAAACAAGGAAACAAATGCCCCAAAAAGTTCAATGTCTTTTTTATTTATTTATTTTTTTGTCTAGGGAATAAAATCCAGACTGCTTAGTTTGGCCTTCAAGTCTCTGTCTTTCATGAATTCAAGCACTTAACAACCATCGAATCCTCAAGGGTGAGAGGTACTGTATTAAGAATATAAATCAAATAATATGTGTTCCATGGACCTTATAGTTCTAATAAAAGGGGGAAGATGTATAAGTAAACAAATAAGAGCAGTATAGTTGAGTTCAACCAAAGAAATACGTACAGGGCATGGTGGATGCACATATACAAGAAGAGCATGTAATTGCACTTTTATGGGGAGAAAGCCTAGAAAGGTTTCTATCAGGAGGTTTGAAAGTTTCAATAAGAAATTTGAGCTGAATCATGCTGAATAGTGGTGAGAGTTTCTCCATAATACAAGGTAGGAAAAGAGACCCCACGTACAGCACGCAATTATAAAAAGCAAGTTTTGGAGTTGCTATAACCTGGATGCATAGAGTAGATGGGATAAGACAAGAAAAGAAGTTGGAAACAAAAGCAGATCATAAAGGAGACTATTTTAAGAGGTAAAAATTATTCTAGTGTGACAAGGGCAATCCAATGACAGGCTTATTTAAGCCAGGGAGTAACATGATTGAATTTTCATTTTATAAATATTTTCTGATTGCATGAGTGGAGGAGGGATTAGCAGAGGATAAGGAGAGTTATAGGGAGACTGGTTAAAAAAATACACTGTCTCTCATATGAAGGAACTCAATAAATGGTAGCTAGTATAAAGGCATAGCAATGGGGATGAAGTAAGTAAAGACATGACAGTTACTATAGAAGTAAAATCTACTGTATAGGATTTGGCTCCTGATTTCATGTCAGGAGTCAGAGAATGGGAAATCAAGGATAAAATCTCTTTCTTTACAAAAATAGATAGATGATAGACAGATACGTGATAGGTAGATACATACATACATACATACATACATATATACATACATACATACATACATACATACATACATACATAGCTGGGGAGAGGAGGAGATTTGGAGAAAAGATGATGAATTCAAGTGGAAATATCCAGCAGGTGGTTTGATAAAAGCATCTGGAATTCATTTTAGAAGCTTGGGTTTATAATAAATATTTGAGAACCCAAAGCATACTGATGGCAACTTGAAGCTTCAAAATTGGCCTAGATTGCCTAAGGAGAGAATGTGAGGCAAAGAGAGATGATGACATCAGAAAAACTCTGAAGAACTCTAGCATTTAAAGAAATAAGTGGATGAGAGAAGCCCATGAGTGGCCAGAAGAATAAGAGAAATCTGAAAATAAGGAGGGCATTAAAACCAAGGGATGAGAGCATTTGAGGAAGAAGGGCATCATGGGTAACTTCAAATGTAAAACTCATTTGCTTTACATAACGTAATCATGGATTCTCATCCACTTGGGCTGGAAAGTTAGAAAGTCATTGATGACATTTGGTGGGAAATTCCCTTGGGTTGTTGGGGATCGAAAGCCTTGTTATGATGATTGAAAAATGGGCAGATGAAGAGATGATAGGGATGAGAAAAGAAAGTTATTTGGCGGAGGAGAATGTGAAAAAAAGAGAAAGACATATATAAAAGGATTAAGAGGGGTTTTAAAAGGTGGGGGGCAAGGACTAGGAAATGTTTACAGGTTATGGGCAATGAGCTGTGGGGAAAGAGTTTGAAAACACATGCAAAGGAAGAAAAAACTAATGGGTGAAGGCAGGAGAGGAAGAATCCAGATCAGACACAAGTGAAGCGATTAGCTAAGAGCAAGTGATGAAACAGCTTTTCATGTTGAAAAAATATGCCTATATTAATGCCAGCTGTGGTAGGTAGAATGATCTCCCCAAAGATACCCATGCCCTAATCCCTGGAACATGTTACATGGCAAAGGGGACTTTGCAGATGTAATTACAGATCTTCAGATAAGGAAACTATCCTGTATTATCCAAGTGAGCACAATCTCACCTCATGAGCCCTTAAAAGCAAAGAACTTTCTCCGGCTGAAGCGAAAAAGAAGTTGGAGAAATTTGAAGCATGAGAGGAACTCAACTCATTTTTACTGGAAGGGGCCACATGGAAAGCACAAGAAGAGATGCAGGCAGGCTCTAGGAGCTAAGACCAGCCCTGGGATGACAGCCAGCAAAGAAAGAATGACCTTAGTCCCAAAACAGCAAGGAATTGAATTTGGCCAGGGTCTCAAAAGGAGCATGGCCTTGCTGACACTGTAATTTCAGCCTAGTGAGGCTAAACAGAGGACCCAAATGAGCCATGCTACATCCGAACTCTGACTGCTAAGTTTGTGGTAATTTGTTATGGCAGCAATAGAAAACTAATACAGCAGCTGATAGCCTATGGGGAAGAGCGCTGAGGTAGCAATGAACACCCAAGGACAACTAGCCCCTTGCAACCCGTTTCTCACTCATTCAGCAAGGCTTTTGACCTGCCCTGGTGGTCTGGGCTCTTGCTTCAGATATATGACACAAAAGTGCATGCAGCGATTGTCCAAAGTTATGCTAATTCTGGGAGAGGCAATAGTAGAATATAATCTTTCCCTCAGTTTTACCATTCACTGCCCCCTGTAGCTATGCACCTCCCAATATACCAGACTCCCCAGGGATTCCTCACTTGTTTTTAGTTTCTGGAAATCTTATTAGCTTCTTGCTTCTACAGCTTTTCAAGAGTTGATCTGGGGGAGGGAGCCAAGCACTGCCCTATTCATCTTGGCAGAATGGACTCTTTGGATCTGTTTTATATGCCAGCATCTTATGACCTCATTTAACCAGTGACTAACTTCATATGATACATGTTATACTACTGTTTAACAAACAAGCAAACTTGATCATAATATATAAATAATTGCCCAAGAGCACACAGCTAGTTGGTGACACAGCCCGTTGGTCCTGGATGTTCCTAAACATGAACCTGTTCTTTTAATCAGGGTAGCATGATGCCATGCAAAGATTTGCATTTTCAATCTTCTCACTTAATGAAAAAAGAGAGATGTTGGCTGTGGGTGAAGGTATTTCAAGTGTTGGAGGTCCTGGAGGGCTGAGAAGATATTCACATTCTGTCGACAGCTTCCTATTTTGCCAATTCACAGGGCTGGCCCAAAAGTAAAGAGAAAACACTGGCAATTATAATAGGAAAGCTGAGGATGACTGACTTCTAGATCTTTCTCAAGCCCAGGACAAAGAGTATTTCATTGTTACCTGCAACAGTAGCCCTGGCTGATTATGAGTAAAAGTTAGAGGCACCTTTCTACTTGGGACAAAGCCCTGGTTATGAGACTACCTATCAGCTGCACAATTGTGACTAACTCACTTAACTTCTACACCTTAGTTTCCTCATCAGGAAATTGGAGATAATAATGTTTTTCCAGTGGCAGAAATCTGAAAAAGATGATTCTTTAGAGTCCTTCTAGCCCTAAGATATGGAATTCTCTTTTTCTCAGTTGAGTCTTACAAGGCTCTGCTGTAGACAACAGAGTTTGGAACTATGCCACAGGAGATCTTCTCAACTAAAAAGTAAAGTAGGCTTTTTTCACTTTGCATTTGAGCAAATCTGCTTCTTAAACATTTCCCTTTACTTAATCCAGTTTGACAAACAGCAGTGAACTTCCAAGTTACCTCCCTGTGGAATAATGTTCTATTGCCTATCTGCATTGTTGTTGCATGTCACAGAGGAACTCCATAAAGCAAACAGATGACCCAGGTGTCAAAATATCATTTCAGGAAATAGCTCGGAAATGAATTTTGATCACCAGGACACAGTGCATCTATTCAGCCCAGGGAGTCTTAGTGCTTCCTGTGGCTCTCTTGGCTATGAAATAGCATCCTAAAGCAAATGTGGAGGAAGTAATTAATTGTGTAAAATAACACAGATATTTTACCCTGAATCACCTTTTGCAGAATCACCTTTGTTCCAATCCTGTCAGGACTTTTATAAGAGCTATCTTTTCCCACAGTGAGGAATTCGAAGCCAGCCATGAAAATGACCACTGGCCAAAGTGCTCTGGCCTAACAAAGTGAAGGAAGGGAGGCCTAATGAGACATTGAACCCATCTTGCTTTCTTCTGTTTTCCCCTGAGTTTCTAAGCCTGAGAGAATATTCTCCTTCTTGGCCTCTCTCTTTCTTTTTTACTTTTTTTTTCCTCTAGGTTTAGGATTCTCATTCTACTACATCTACCATTTGGTTTACTGACTGAGATCAGATCACTTCCTAAGAGCAGGTTTGGATGAGGGAGACAAGGAAGAGGATAGACAGACATTAGTTATGTTCTAGTAAATGCGCTAGAGAAAACAGAATGGAAGGAGCATATAAAACAGTCACTATGATAATGAAGTTAATAATTAATACAGTATTACTATATTTGGCAAGAAATTGATTCTTTCTAATACCAAGACTCTAGGATTCTACAAAGACTACTACTACTAATGCTACTACTGCTGCTATTACCAATACAAATAATACTACTACCACTAATAGAAATAATGAACCCCCCCCCCAAATTACTATAACTTTCCTTTTGTCAAAGTGTCTTTCTATATTTAATTTTATTTGACCTTCACAAGTATAAAAGGAAAGTAGGGAAGTTACAGTATTATTATGTCTCACTTGGTTGATACTGGAAGCAGTTGGGCCTCAGAGACAGCTTTGATGCCACTCAAAAGCACAGCAGAAGACTCGGGGCTGAACCCAAGCCTCTAGATACATTGTTTGGGTTCATTGCATTATGAATCTTACTAAGGCTTAATTAATGATAACAGATTCTTTCATAAAAGCAAAATTTTGAGAGGCCATAAGGGGAGGGAACAATGGTTAAAGAGGTAGAGGAGAGAAAAGCATGAAAGAGCAAATCTGTTATCATACTGCTGTTGAGCTGACCCCCAGAGGCTGCTTCTGCCAGTAGATGCTGTGTGTCTGGGTGTGGAGAAGATCACAGACCAAACTCTGCAATCATTTTCCCTGGCTCAGCATTCCTTCTGTGTGCTGTCAGCAAAAAAGGAACAGACACAGGTGACGTTTTCATTGAAAATAAATTTGCCCAATGCACACAAGATCTCCACAACATGGCACCCAAATGGGCCAATTCTCTGAGATTTTCCATAGAATTACCCTCCATTAGCCTTCACAGTCAACTAAGCTTATCTCTTGGAGAAAAGAGAGTCCAGAGTGGCTGGGTTATACTCTGATGCCAACTCTAAAATTTCCTGTTGTCCTGACAGCTTGTAAGATAAGCAGGGAAATGCAGCCTGTGCTGGAGATGCTCACCAGAGCATCTGACATCAAAGTAACTGAAATTTGGGGCCAGGTAAAGAAAAGGATGAGCATGCCAGGCTTGGATCAGGCCAACCATCAGTTTCCCAGGAGAAAGCTAGACTTTAGGGAGAAAAATAAAACAAAATAGACCAAAAACAACAAAATTCAGCTCTTGCGAAGAAACTGCACTATTTTAGGATGGTGTTGACTGATGCCCTAAGTAATAGTTTGAAAACTTAGATGTCCTGCCAGCAAATCAAAATAATAATTCATGATGTCTGAATAATGAATTAAAGTTTTCAAAGAACTTGTACCTGCAAGGATCTCATTTGGGTTCCACAATTTCCTGAAGAGCAAGTTATGAGACGTATTATCCCCATCTGCCTGGGAGAGTCTAGTTGGTTTACCCAAGCCACACAGGAACTGGCCATGGACTTAGACCTTGAACCAGGCCTCCTGACAACTGTTAGGTGGCCTTTCTGTCCTTTCTGTGCCCTGGCTGTTGTATAGCTCAGTGATTTCTCAAAGGGCACTGAAAAAGGCACTTTCAGCAGGTTACTGTTTGTGATTTTCAGGCATTCATTGCCCTACTACAGTGCAGGGAACATGGTGCTGTTTTAAGAACACATTCTGATAGAAACAGGGCTGGGAGGGATGAAGTAGAAATCTTCTTAAACATGTGGAGGCAACTCTCTCAGCTACGTCCATAGACCCAGGCCCACCTGTTTCCATTCCTGTTCTCAGGGCAGAATGTCCTCCTGTTTTTCAGACTTGGGCACACTCTTGAATCCTTTCATCTTGAACTTGTACTCTCTACAGCACTCCATTCTCTCCTCTCAATCCAGAACCTGTTACTCAGTTGGACTTTTCCAGCCTCCTTGTTGCTACTCTTTAAGTTTTATTGTCGCTTCTACGAGTTTTGATTCTTTGACTTTGTCCAAGTGCCTTCCCTGGTCCAGTATTTTTGGCTCTACCCTAGACCTACCACACAGTTTCTCTACTACTCTTCTCTCTGGTTCTTAGTAGATGCCTGACTTTTAAACTGGCTAGACACTAATTCATTCAACAGATCCTTAGGGGACACCTACCATGCATAGCTGCACAAGCCAGTGCTGTCTCAGCAATGTTTGGAGGGAATAGTGTCCTTAATCTTGGTCTAGTGAAGAGAGAAGCCACCAATGCATTTTGTCTTAACATCTTGTCCCTATTTCACCAGTTCCAAGGCAGAATAAATGGAGCTGGATAGCATCCCCCATTTGGAAAGATGTTGGTATGACTGTTTAATAGATTGAGAGGAGGGCTCTGATGCAATTCTTCATTTCCTTTGTCTATTGTTGCAGGTTTTCATTAACCTTTGAGGTTGTCTTCATTTTGTGGTTTGCATTTTAAGCATTTTCTTGTTTTGAAACTGCCTAGCAAATAATTTATTTTGATCCAACTGCTTCCCTCAATTACTATTATATTTAACTCTTTTGTAAAATAGCAAACTCCACACCCCCTGGATATCTCAAACCACCATTCCACCCATCTGTGGCCCTTATGGTTCAGGATTTCATTTAGGAACTGAATTTGTGCACTTGAAGAAAAAATCCACAACTGCTAGGCTTCTGCTTCCCTTCTCGGCTGGGAAGTCCTCTTATTTCTTCTAGTCCTAACTGAAAGGAAGAAGAAACAAAGAAAAAAAGGAAAGGAAGGAAGGAAAGAAGGAAGGAGGGTAGGAAGGAAGGAAGGGAAGAGAAAGAGGATAGATGAATGGATAGATACTGTGGACATTTGCCATGTGGTTCTATAAACATAATGACATACACCTCAATAGTATACATCCCTCCCCTCCATATATCCTGCCTCATATGCAAATTTCTGATTTAACTGTCCAGTCCAGGATTATCTTTGATTCCTTCAGTCGTCTAAATACTAACACTTTATAAATTTTGCTCAAAGACAACACTGGACATGGGAATTCCCTGGTAGTCCAGTGGTTAGGACTCCACACTTTCACTGCTGAGGGCCTGGGTTCAATTCCTGGTTGAGGAACTAAGATCTCACAAGCCACATGGCATGGCCAAAAATAAAAAAGGCAACCAATCCTGGACAAAAATTTAAATTAGGCATCTTTGTACCACAGTAATGATGAAATACCTAACATTTACGGAGTACTAACTACATCCTAGGAATTACTTTTTAACATTTTAATACACTATCTCATTTACTTTTTACTGCAAGAGTATGAGGAAATTTCATCATGTCCATCTTGCAGAAGAGCAAGCTGCGGTTTTGAGGGATAATGTAAGTTGTCCTCTCAAGGTAGCACCACTATGAAATGGCAGAACAAGACTGAATCCATGTCTTTTTTATTTCAGGGTCTTTCTTTTCCCTTAAATATTAAACTACTTATACTCCTTATATCCATTTCACTTACCTTTTCCCCCTGCCATTCCCCCCAAACTACCCCCACACCAATCCTATCCCTCCTCACTGCTGCCATTCCCAAGTCTTTCTCTCAGTTGTGTGATTTCCTGTCTAGAGAGAAAGTCCTTTGATAAAAAGATGTTTGCACTGACATATATCATTAGTCATTAATTCAGTGAGTTAACACATCTCACATCCATTTACAGCAGACACTGTGCTAGGCTGTAGAACAAACAAATATGTCTGGGTTTAATAAATAGGTCGTAGGCAGATCCATGTCGATAAGTACAACATGACTCCAAGTTTTGAAATAAAAACATGTGCAAGGCATTCTGGGAGCAGAGGAGGAGGTTTATGTTCTGTCTGGGGAGTCTGGGAAGACTCCAGAGGGAGGGATATCAGGCATGTATTTTGTAACATGACTATGATTTCAATGTTCACACATTCAGTCAACACATGGTTGTCAAGTACCTGTTTTATGCAAAGCACTGTGCTATATCACTAGTACACACTAGCGGAAGAAAGTAAATGTAGTCCCTGCATTCATCGAGCTTGCATTCTGACAGGAAAATCAGGCAGTAAACACGTACATATCTAAAATAAACATTCAGTTATAAATCATCAAAATGTACACTATAGGTAATATACCTAAGTGAAAATAAGAGGGGAACCTAATTTAGGGAGTGTGGGTCAGAAAGGAAGAGTGTGTGTAAGAAAGTTTTTTTTAGGAAGGCGACACTGAACGGTGACTTTGAGGGATGTGTAGGAATGAGGTGGACAAGGTATTTTAGGCAAAGCAGCAGCATGTGAAGGGGACATGAACCGGGACAAGCTGGACACATTCTAGGAACTGAGAGGAGACCCCTGTGGCTGGAGAGTGGTACCGGAGGGGAATCACAGGAAGTGAGGATGGAGAGGTAGGTGGAGCCTCAGCCTGGTAAGAGAACAGCTTGTACTCCCAATGTGATGCGAAGACTAGAGGAGGAGAGAGAGAGGAGGGAGACAGGCCATGGGAGCAGTTTGTAATGTCAGGTTTGGACACTTGGCAACCCCATGTCAGGTGTGGAAATAAACGAAGACCAACCAAAGGAGACATGTTTTGGCAGAGACTCAAAGGCAGGCAGAGGAATGGAAAAGCTTTATGGTTAAGAAAAAGGGAAGTCTTCAGGTATGTTCTGACTGGAGGCTGTTGGCCTGGCGAAGCTGTAGGAGGGCTAACTAGAAACCAGGTGTCCTATGTGATGGGTTAGGGGTGCATATTTGGCTTTCTCTCGTTGGTTCTAAGGTGGAAGTAGAGACAAAAATTAAGGAAGTTTTTAATTATTAATCAAGTCCTGGCCATTTGGGGTCAGTTGTTACAGAAAGTATTCTTTAGCTTCCTGCATTGTCATTAGAGACAGCGCTCTTGCTTCCTACAAATCTGACTTATCATAGGCTAGCATCCTGGTTTGTAGATAAGGGGTTGGTTTCCAGGGAAGGTTGCTGCAGATTGTGGGTCAAAATTAACCAAAATGTAATTGGAGCATAGATTTCACTGGGGAAGAGAACTGGAGGCTGAGACGTTATAGGAGAGTCACCTCCAGAGTGTGGACTTAATCCTCCAGACAGTCATCACCAAATGTTTCTGTTTGCACATTACTGTCTGCAAAACAATTTTGAGCATACATTTCCAACATATCTGTCTTTATTTACATCTAAATTTTACACATGTTCTGTTGTATTTGTAATTTTTAAGAAAATGCAAAAAAGTTTTCTATACATTGTTATCAATTTAAGTGTAATTTTGCAAAGACCTGGATTATCACGTGACTCAATTTTGCTAAAGAATTATAGTTTATAATTCAAAATGATATATGCATGCCTATGTTCATAGCAGTACTATTTACAATAGCCAAAACATGTAAACAATCTAAATGTCCATTGACAGATGAATGGATAAAGAAGATGTGGTGTATGTATATACAATGGAATATTACTCAGCTATAGAAAAGAATGAAATAATGCCATTTGCAGCAACATGGATGGACCTAGAGATTATCATACTAAGTGAAGTAAGTCAGAAAGAGAAAGGCAAATACCATATGTTGTCACTTATATATGGAATCTAAAATATGATACAAATGAACTTATTTACAGAACAGAAACAGATTCAGACATAGAAAACAAACTTATGGTTACCAAAGGGGAAAGGGGGGTGGGGAAGGGATAAATTAGGAGTTTGGGATTAGCAGATAAAAACTACTATATATAAAATAGATAAACACCAAAGTCGTACTGTATAGCACAGGGAACTATATTCAATATCCTGTGATAAATCATAATGGAAAAGAATGAAAAATAATATATATATATATATATATTTGGATCACTTTGTTGTACACCAGAAACTAACACAACATTTTAAATCAACTATTCTTCAATTAAAAAAAAAAGAATTATAGTTTGACATCATATTCTCAAGTCTAATTTCTTCATTTAATGTTTTGAATAATTAATAGTTGCATTGTTCCCAAATCATCATGATTTTAAAAGCTATAAACTGAAAACTCTCTCTCCTACCTCAGCCTACTCATTCACCACCCCTGCCCTCATATTTAGCAAATCTTTTTTTAAATTAATTTTTATTGGAATATATTTGCTTTACAATATTTTTATTAATTTTTATTGGAGTATAGTTGTAACAAATCTTACTAGCTTTTCATGTATCCTTCAAATGTTTATTCAAATAAAATTTAATGCATATGTATAAATACTACTCATTTATCTGTTTTTATAAAACTGTGACTGCTTATGTTTTAAATGTATTGCTAATGTCATATAATTATTAGATTATATTTGAAGGCAGTTCATATTTGAAGGATGTGATCTTAGGGTGTGGCCTTTTTTTAATTGTGTTGGATGTAGGACCCTCTGTTGATCTGTATGTGAGTTCTAGCAAGAAGTTCCAGTATTGCCTTTCCAGAGTCCTGGGGCATGTGCACTCCCCTTTAAAGACCATGCTGTCAGCAACAGGAAGCCCCTGAAGGTCAACCAGAGAGTGGCAAGCTTTTGAGTAGGATCACTGAGGTGAAGGTGTAAAGCATGGATGGGCATGATGGCCAATAAGAAGTAGTGGGGGAACGGGCCAGAGGCTATTGCAATGATTCAGGCAAGATGTGGGGAGGCAGAGGTGATGCAGAGGGAGCAGGTGGCCGGATGAGAATTTTAGAGGGTGAATCTTAGAAACTGCTGACTGCTTGAACAGAGTGGTACAGTATTGTGTACTCCAGTCAGGAATGTTTACATTTAAAGAGAGGCTGCCTGGGGGAATTGCAGACTCACTTCCAGGCAAGAGGAAATGTATTTTAGGCAGGCAAGGTTTCATCATCCTGTTTGCCATCATTCTTGCTTGAGTTTCAGAACCTTGCTGCTCACCCTGCAGAAGCTTCCAAGAGGTCTTGGTGGTTTGGGGTCCATCATCCTCCAGGTGCTGTTCTTAGAGGACTAAGAACAGGAAGTCTAGCTCCCAGAATAGTCATCACCACCTGAAACTCACCGCGGGACGGCTGTCACTCCCAACCAAGGAGAGTTGGTCCAGGAAAGGGATTCACTGGGAGTTAGAGGCTCCTTCCACTACCTGTTCTCTACTGCCAGGGCCATTCCCTGTGCCAGGGAGGAAGAAATTTTTCTCTGTCCATCTAGATCTTCTAGATGGTCTAAGAATTAAACTGACATGAGAGAGATTAACAGGAGAAAATCAAACAGAATTTTAGTAAGATGTATACATGAGAGAGACCCAGAAAAACTGAGTAACTCACCAAAATGGCTAAAGCCCTCACCTTAAATACCATCCTCTGCTCAAGACAAAGGAGGGTAGGGAGAGCTAGTTAAGGAAATTTACTCAGGAAAAGTAGAGTAAATAAGGGTAATTGTGATGCAGATTTAAGCCCTTGCCTTCTCCACCCCTTAAGAGTTTTCAAAAGATTTGTTCATCCTCCCTTCCAGGCACAGAAAGGGAGACATCCTTACAATTGGCGATTTCCCTTACAAATATAAATATTTCTATCAAAAGGGTAACTCCTACTTGGTTTTCAGAGTTTCTCTGTGTCTGCTGTTTATTAGAAAATAACCAGCTTGAAACAATTAATATGTTAAAGAGAAACATTTATGGTGCCAAATTCTGCTCCCTTACACCAGCCAGGCTAGAAGGAGAATCTATGAGCAGGGCAAAAACCGGTTGATTGTTCCCTTCTCTTAGTTGTATACCTATGAAATCACAGTATTCTAAAAGAGTCAGAATGATAAAAGTGATAGGAAATGGTTGTCGTGACAGCACCCAACCTCTACCCAATGCTCTAATCTAATCGCAAGTTCCATGAAAGCAAGAGTTGGTCTTGTTCACTGGGAGTGGTACTCCTAGTCCCTAAAGCACTGACCGGCATTCAGTGCGCCATCAATAGACACTGCTGCAGAAATAAATTCTTAAATGAATGTCTGTAGAGATGTTCATCTCTCTACCTCAACATTTCCTAATACAGGGTCTTCACTGTGTCCTACAGTAGTATTCTGTATTGTTTTGCAACAACATTAAGAGCAAGTTCTTATTGTCCTGTAATGTACTTGTACTTCTTGTACTACTTCCTTGTACTTCTGCTCTGTGGTCTTGAGTTTTCAATGAAAGCACTCAGATCAAGGTTATCTCCTTTTCCATGGCAAACCTTTAGATCCTTGTAGACAGTTATTTTCCCACTGAGATTTCTGTCTGAGTCGACTCCAGCTGGTTTATTCAACCATTCCTCTCAGGTATGATGTGGTTTACCAGATTCCTCACCCTAGTCATCTAGCCCTTAGATTAGTATCGCTGGTAATAGTAGTATCACAGGATTAGTAATTGTGGTAGTAGTAAGTGCAACAGCAGCAGCTTACACAGTAGTGCCAGTTACAGTAATACTGTTTCCTACTCACATAGTGGTTAATAAAGTACTTTCACAGTCATTTTCTCATTTTGCTCTCCTGGTAACACTGGGAGGTGGATATTACAGCCTCTTATTTTACAGAAGAAGGACCTGAAGGTATTGCTGTCCAAGTTCTCGTGTCCAGTCCTCTGCCTTTCAGCCTGTACACAACACTCTTTCAGCTACAACATGCCTTTGCGAATGTGTTGCCAAACACTAGCTACTCTGGATGTGGCCAGGAACACCACAAATCTTGATGGGAAAAGAAGCAGCAAAGAAGGCAACACTGAGACACCAGAGCTGCCTGGGTAGGGGTGTGCACAAGTGCTGGTTAGTCTGTGCTGGTTATTTCTGTGAACCTGGGCTTCTCTCCTCCCTCCCACCCCCAATCTGGGCACCAGACTTTCTGCCCCTTGGCTACTGGGGGAGACCCCCCCCCCCCAGAGCAGTGGTGCCTACAGAGTCCTCAGGTCCGTGCTAGTCCCCGCTCTGACGCTGGTTTTCTCCACTTCCCCCCGGAGGACACTTTCCTCAGTCTCCTCCCAGAAAATTTAGTTTAATAAATTCCTACTATACCCTTCAGCTCACTCAAACACATCACTGAGCAGTGCTGATCAACTGTATTTCCCCGCAAAATTCCGAAAGGCAAGAGCTCAGGAAGCATAAAGCCCATCTGCCCTAACTGGATGCCCTGACTACCTGCGCTGGGAGCAATTGGGCCTCAGTGGGGCTGAGAGTGCAGAAACACAATGTTCTTTTTTGACGGGGGTTTCAAAGCGTCCACTTCCTGGAATGGGGGCCAGCGGCTGGAAAAGGCCCTCAGGATTTACGAGCCTGCAGAAACTCAGCTCACGGCTCCTGTAACAAGAGGGAGACAGAACGTTCTGTCACCACGTCAGGTTCTCATGCACCAGGCCTTCTGGAAATGTTTTCCCTGTCTGAGAATTGAAGGCAGATGGAGGCAAGTTGCTTTGGTTCACTTGCACCATCTTCTCTTCCTCTCAAATGCTTTTCAAATCCAGTGAACCCAGAAGGAACTTAAAGGAGAAAGGACACAAAATAAATGAATACTGCCCCAGGCCCAGTGTTCACATAAAGGACTTTTGGATTGCTCCTCCCTTACACTCGCACTGCCACCTCACTGGCTCAGCTGCTCAATCAGTCGGTTAGTCAATCAACAAACATCCTGATCATCTACTGAGGGGCTGTGACTGGCACTGGGTGGGAGGCATAGAACAAAATACTAAGCAGAGGCCCTATCCCTGAGGTGCTCACTTTAGGCTTGAGCAGACACATCACCGCTGATAAAATGAGAGACGGTTCATTATTAATCAGGACTTCTGGCTTCAGTGCCTAAATACTTTCTTTTGGTAAAACATAGGATGAGATTCTGGAGCCCAGGAGAGATTTAACTGCCTGGAAATCTGGACACAGTTGAAACATTGAGAGCTTGGTAAGAACAGACCAAATAAGTGCAGCATAAGTGACTGGGTTGGGAATCATAAAAAATGAGGTGCGGATTATTGTTCCCTCACACGGGCTGAGTAAAATGCTGTGAGGCAAATGTCCCAGTGAAATGAATAACCTGTATACAGTCTGTGTTTTCACCTCCTGGAGACTAATGGTTAAGTTAGTTTATTCCCGGGGCCTCCATAATTTTTCTGTAAAGGGCCAGAGAGTAAACAATGCAGGCTTTGGGGTCTATAGGGTCTCTGTTGTGACTACTCAACTCTGTGGTGATAGGAATGCAGCCACAGCCAATATGTAAATGAATGACAGGGGCTGTATTCAAATAAAACTTTATAGATGGACACTGAAATTTGAATTTCACATAACTTCCACAAGACATGAAATATTATTCTTCTTTTGATTTTTTTTTTCAAACCATTTGAAAATGTAAAAACCATTCTTAGCTTGTGGGCCACACAAAAACAAGCAGCAGGCTGGATTTGGCCAGAGAGTCATAGTTTGCCAACTCCGGTCTTGTAGAAGCATTATCACACCCGTGGTGGAAAAGGAGGGAAGGAGAGGAAGATGGAGAATGAGAGCATTTATTAAGTACTGACATTTCCTTCTATCTGAGTTTAAACTCATTTGCTCTTTGCTTGCTTCACATATGTAAATGGTTCTTAAAAATAACCACTCTTAAACATATTAAAAAGGGGTGTACTCTTTTTTTAGTTGAGCTAGGCTGATGAGCATTCATAGCCACAATGATTTGTGAATTTTTTAATATAAACTGTGCTACCTATCATAGGATATACTTTCCTTGAAGGCCAGCACCTGCTTTATAGCCATTATATTTATACTGGCTCCTGCAGATTTTTTTTGGAGTGGACCTACAGTAATTTATTATTGTGTTGAATCAGCAAATTTGAGACTATTCTATGTGCACAGTAGTAAGTATTAAAGGGAGCACATAATCAAAATATAAGACTTGGACCATAAATCATAAGCCAATCTCTCTGGAATTTTGAATCCTGGTTTACTTTTTTAAAATGTATCATAAGTGTGCAGCAATTTCAGATGCATTTTTTGTTGTTTTGTTTTTAACATTATGATACTCTCCTACTTATTCACTTCTATTCCCCACTAATTCTTTCTTCTTCTTCTGTGACACCCACCAGCCAGGCTGATTTCCTCTCTGCCTCATAACCAGACCATGTGCATAACTCTTACAACATGTTTGCTTATATTTTCTTCCCCTCTTTTATGAAACATGCCAGGGGATGCCTCTTTTTTATTCTTTCAGGCAGTCTACCCTTTAAGACCATGCTCAACTATCTACACCCAGATACATCTTTTTCTCCTCTTAACTTCTCAAATACTGGTGGTGCCCTGACCCATTCATTTTTTTCATTTTGCATGTCATATCCACAATTAAAGTTGGGGACAACATAAACTTTGAGCTGAGATGGCTTCTAGGCCCTCTTAAAAATCTACCTAGTAAATAGTACATGGCCAATGAGAACATACTTGTTGGTCAAATCCCTGTGTCATTTAAAACAACACTAGAAAGAATAGGGATAATGGGATGGAAAGAGAAAGTTCAGATAAAAGTGGGAAAGGAAACAGTGTCAGGAAATCTTAGAAAACAAATCAACATTTTTAACACTGCAAGGAAAAGGAAGATGGAGGGCTGCAAAATTAGAAGGACTATCTACAGTCCTGCTTCTCTTTTTTTTTTTTTCCGGTACACGGGCCTCTCACTGTTGTGGCCTCTCCCGTTGCAGAGCACAGGCTCCGGACGCGCAGGCTCAGTGGCCATGGCTCACGGGCCCAGCCGCTCCGCGGCATGTGGGATCTTCCCAGACTGGGGCACGAACCCATGTTCCCTGCATTGGCAGGTGGACTCTCAACCACTGCACCACCAGGGAAGCCCCTGCTTCTTTTTAAAAGTTCAGGAAAACCAATTTCAAGTAAAAATTAGAAACAGAAAAGTATCAACTTTCAAATTTCTCTTATAAAATTTTTTAAGATAAAAAGAGAACTGAAGCAGAATAAAAATATACCAGTAAAACATGTCCACAAAACTAATAAAATTGCTAACCTGCTGTTTTGAAATGAGCTAAAAGATCTGAAGAAAATGCTAAAAGACATGAAAGAGGAGCATAAATTAGAATTTGGAAACCTCACATAGGAAGTGACAGAACTCAGAAAAAATTTAATAGAAATGAAAATATAATGTCAAAAATGAAGATGAGGGCTTCCCTGGTGGCACAGTGGTTGAGAGTCTGCCTGCCGATGCAGGGGACACGGGTTCGTGCCCCGGTCCGGGAGGATCCCACATGCCGTGGAGCGGCTGGGCCCGTGAGACATGGCCGCTGAGCCTGCGTGTCCCGAGCCTGTGCTCCACAACGGGAGAGGCCACAACAGTGAGAGGCCCGCATACCTCAAAAACAAACAAACAAACAAAACAAACAAAAGAGTGAATAAACACAACAGTAAATACTTGAAGAGAACTAGAAGGTTGAATGGAAGAAAAATAATTTAAAAATCCAAAAGGAGTAAAATAAAAAGATAAAGAGGATTCATGACATAGTGACTAAAATTGAAGCTACAAAAGAAGATCCCGAACATAATAGGTGTCCCTAAAGAAGAAAACCAAAGCAAGGAAACAGAATAAACACTAAAAAATATGATTCAGAAAATCTTCCCTTAAAAAAAATTTAAATCACATATTTAAAGAAACTATTGACCGGGGCTTCCCTGGTGGTGCAGTGGTTGAGAGTCCGCCTGCCAATGCAGGGGACGTGGGTTCGTGCCCCGGTCCGGAAGGATCCCACAAGCCGCGGAGCGGCCGGGCCCGTGGGCCATGGCCGCTAAGCCTGCACATCCGGAGCCTGTGCTCCGCAACGGGAGAGGCCACAACAGCGAGAGGCCCGCGTACTGCAAAAAAAAAAAAAAAAAAAAAAGGAAAATTGACCAACACTAAAGTATATTATATTCTAGTAAAGTGATTGGATTTTAAAAGAAAAAACCACATTACTTGAGTATCTAGACAAAAGGAACAAGTGACTTACAAGGAAAAAAACATTAGATCATAATTAGGTTTTTCAAAAGCAGTATTTCATGCCAGATGAGAAAGGAGAGACTTACTTACCAAAGAAAGAAGGTATGAGCCAAGGATTTTATATCCAGCAAATGAACTTTTAAGTATAAAGGGCACCAACTCTTATGTACATGGAGAGCTCAGGAAATTGTATTCCCATGAGGCTTTTCTTAGGAATTTACTTGATGGTGAGCTAGACATCAAAATGACTAGAGAGACATTGACATGTCTGGTGGTGAGCACTAAACAGTCAGTTACTTGTAAAGCTAAGATTGAATGTATGCTGAGGGAACAAGTACATATATTCTTTATGTTCTGACAATATAGGCATATAGACCAATTGTAAAAAATGGGAGGAGGAAAGCATATGCTGCTTTTACTCATCTTTTCAGAAATCATACTGATGGTATTTATTACGGATGTTTCACTAATACTGTTGTATATATGTGGAGTAAAAAAGAAAGAGTAATTACTGTTTTTCTATATCTTTTACCCTTACGTCCCTAAGTTTCTTGAGATGAAAGTGAGGAGATATAGATATAAGTTTTAGTAAAAAAAAACTCTTACAATCCAAATTCAGGAAGTTGAAATAAATTTGACTTAGAAGTATCAGTATGAACACACACACACATACACACACACACACACACACACACACACAAGCCAAGTTTGTACTGATATTTGTAATTCAAATTTATTTCAGATTCTATCTATCATCTATCTGTCTATCTATCTATCTATGTATCATCTATCTATCTATCTATCCATCAATCTATATATCTATCTAATCTATCTATCCCTAGTGCCCAGATTGTGGTCTTGGAATGTCATCTCTCACTTAAAAAAATAAAACAAGAATTCTTAGAGAAATGGCTCATTTTGTTTTGTCTGAAACAAAAAAGAAAAATTATGAGATGAGCTTAGAACATCTTATCACACCATATAGCCAAGTTACCAAAGTGTACTATGTTATATAAAACCACTGGGATTGTATAAAAAAGTTTCAGGAACCAACTTGAAGAAACTCCAGCTGGCCACAGATGGGCCAATTTGAGCTTCAATAATGACAATAATTGCAGCGGGCTAAAACCTATCAAATATGTTTGTCCATGAGTTCAAAATACTATTAAAAAAACCACTTGGTCACTTTTAGAGGGTGATAGGAAAATAAAAGGAAGAATCAAATATTTATCCTGTTTTTCTTATATCATCTGTGCCATGAGGTATCCAAAGAGAAGACAAGGGAAAGCACCTCTGTATGAAAGCATGCCAAACTAATCAGTGAAGGTAATGACAAGATTAAAACATCACTACTTTTCGGTCCCTAATACATGAATAGATTTCTGCATTAAGCATCAATAGCTGTTAACAAAACAAAGAGACAATCAGATATTATGTGCCTCTTGATGAATGGCTACAAGTCTACCTACAACCTGAATCCAGCTATCTTTGGATCCTGTTCTGAATCTAGCTGCCAATTTTCAGAGAAGCCTGAGGACAGAGGAACATGTTGAACTGCACCATGGGTATGCATCCAGCAGCATCCACACTGGGGGCAGCTCTGCATGTCAAATAGCTCAGATTCTTCAAAAGGTACATGTAAAGAAAAAGTAAGGAATGGAAGGGACACATGTGGACTCAAAGAGTCCTAAAAGCATATCAAGGTTTTTTAACTCTACATACTTCAGTGATAAAACCATAAAGAAGTGCACGGAAGTAATTACCATAAAAGTCAGGAGACATCTGGAGGAGGGCTTGGCTGTGTTGGGATGAAGAACACTAGGGGCACTTCTGGGGTAGCTTGATGGGTTCTATTTTTTGACTGGGTGGTGATTATTGAGGATTGACCTTACAGTAATTCGTGAAACCATATTTTGTGTGGTTTCTGTATCAGTGATCTATTTTTACAATGTAAGTTTTTAAAAATGAAATGAAATATCCCCAGATACCCAGAGAGCCCTTAGGGGCCTCACAGTTATTGCTAAGCATACACATTTCCTTGGTCACCACAAACACAGGAGTGTATAACCTACACCCTCCTAAGCCAAAGCCTTTGGCTCTGGCAGAAAGGAAAGCAGAACCTCTTTCCCTAGCTGTGTGTGTCCATCACCACCCACCCTAGCTGGAATCAAGATGTGTCTGTGGCTAGATACGTGTGGGAGGGTGGGAGTGGGTGACGGAGGGAGCAATGGAATAGACATCTTGCTGCAATGGGGAAGCTCATTTAGTTAAGAGAAATATATTTCAGTGTTTTGAGTCAAGATAAGAGCAAACTATTAGGCACAGTCTCATTAGGATTGTCACAGATATTGGAGGGAAATAAATAATACATCTATTTTGGGGTGCAGTGATGACATTTACAAGGTGCCAGCAGCCCCCACACATTCTCATCCGTGAAACTTCCAAGGCTCTCCTCAGCATCCACATGACCACGTCACTTCCTTTGATGTCATTTGTTTTCTGATGTTCTTCTTTACTTTCTCTCATCCCTCCAAGGTAAAGAGCTTTTTCTGGGCTCCCAAGTCATTATCCTTCCTTCCCTGCAAGCTCTTAGGACATGAGCGTGTTGGACATGGGGAGCTTTGAGCAGTAGTGAGAGAGAATGTGGCAGAACAGGGAAACAATCAGACTGGGAGTCAGGCCTTGGGCTCTAGGCTGGGCTCCACCGTTAACTGGTAAGCCACCTGAGTATGGACGATTCATTTCATCTCCCTGAGCTCAGTTTTATCAGTTGTAAATTGGGGGACTTGAGCTATAAACTTTCTAATGTTCCCTCCAAAATAACAGTTGAAAGACTCTTTGGCATCAAGAAAAGAAAACAAATTACCAAGTGTGACATCACCAAGATTATCATCCATTAAAAAAAGTACTTGACTAAGAGTTAGCATGTATGTACTGAGTTCTAATTCCAGTCATGCCCTTAATAACTGTGTATTTTAAAAAGTCCTTTATCTTGTTGATCCTGTTTCCTCATGCTAAGATCCGAATAACAGCCATGTTTCAGGATGTTTTAAGACTTTAAATGCAAATGAGAAGACAAATTACAGACTAGGAAAAATATTTGCAACTCACATCCCCAATAAAAACCTTATATCTAGAATATATAAGAAAAAGTATCAAAACTCAGCATTAAAAAATCTAATTAGAAAATAGGCAAAATACATGCATAGACATTCCACTAAAGAGGATGTCCAAATAAATGCATGAAAAGATGGTTAACATTATTAGCCATTACAGAAATGCAAGCTTAAACCACGAGTTATCACTACAAACCTATCGGAATGGCTAAAATGAAAGGTTGTGATAACATCAAATGCTGGTGAGGATGCAAAGAAATTGGATCATTCACACATTGTTAGTAGAAATGTAAAATGGTATAACCACTCTGAAAAATAGTGTGGCAGTTCCCTTCAAAACTAAAAATGGATTTACCATATAACCCAGTAATTGGTGATTTGGGCAATTTTCCCAGAGAAATTAAAATTTATTTTCACATAGGTTCTTGTGTATGAATGTCCATAGTAACTTTGTTACTACAAAACAAAACAAAACAACACACAATGTTGGGGGTATGTCAAAGGAATACAGGAGCCAATGGAAAGAACTTCCAATGGCCATAGCTATAATAATTTGCTCAACAAAATAAAATATATAAATATAACATTATTAATATAATGATAATATAGTAAATATAATTGCATAATTTCATTTATGTAACATTCTTCAAATAAAAAAAAAATTTTGTAGAGGTGGAGCACACCTTATTGGTTGCCAGGGATTAGGGATGATGAGGGAGAAGGGAGGTTAGCAAGAGAGAGATGTTTGTGGTGGTGGAACAACTGAGTATCTTGATTGTGGTGGTGGTTATGTAGGGCTATTCAGGTGACAAAATTGCATAGATCTGTGCACACACACTCATGCACACAAATAAGTTCATGGTAAAATCTGAATAAGCTCTATGAATTGTACCAAGGTCAATTTCTTGGTTTTGATATTGTACTACGGGTGTATGGGATATTGACATGGGGTGCAGAGAGGGAGTTGGGAGAGGATTGCACTGGACTTTCTTGTCTATTCCTCAGCATCCTCCTATGAATCTATAATTATGTCACAATAAAAGTTCCAAAAGTCTTTGGAAAATTGTAGACCCATCAGATGTATATTAGCTTAGCAAATTATATTCATGGGGATGTGACACTGAAACTAGCTGATGCTTTCATACAAGGCTGTTGTCTGGTATGTTAGTCAGGGTTCTCCAGAGACACAGAACCAATAGGAGATATCTATTGTCTACCTATCTATCATCTCTCTCTCTCTCTCTCCCTCTCTCTCTCTATCATTTATTAGGAGGAATTGACAATGTAGGCTGAGAAGTCCCATAATCTGCCCTCTGCAAGCTGGAGACCCAGAAAAGCCAGTGGTATAATTCATTCCCAGTCTGAGACCTGAGAACCAGCATAGCCAATGGTGTAAATCCCAGTCCAAGGGCAGAAGAAAATGAGATGAACTGTTCCAGCTCAATAGTGAGGCAGGCAAAACAAGGGACAGTTTTCTCCCTTCTCCTCTTGTTCTATTCAGGCCCTCAATTTACTGAATGGTGCCCATCCACATTGGATTGGGCAGTCTTCTTTACTGACTCCACGTATTCAAACATTAATCTCATTTAGAAACACCCTCACAGACTTACCCAGAAATAATGTTTAATCTGGGCACACCATGGCCAGTCAAGCTGACACATAAAATTAACCATCACATCTGGTTTCACTGTTTCCTTCCAATTGTTTAGTTTAGGAATGGATTTGGGATATTCTGGGGTATATGGTTTTACTGACTAAAATAAGAGAAGTCTTGGGAGACTGGCCTTGGAGGCTTCAGGGGCAAGGGCAGCATGGATTATCTGAGTGAGAAGAGGGAGGCAGAGATTATCTCTACCTTTCATAGTTGCACAGTATATTTTGAAATTTTTCTTTTTTAGGTTTTATTCTCACAAAACCACTTTTGTGAGAATGAGAAAAAGATGTCTATATGGGGCAGATGCCACCCCAAGTGTGCACAGCTTGACAAGGAATGAACGTGCAGGCTAGATTTCAGCTCCCACTTCTTTCTCAGCCAGGTCACCTTATGCAGGGAAAAACCTGTACAACCTTACATGGCAGTCCTGGCTGAGGATTATACTGTGTCACATGTGAAGTTATTAAGAAGAGTTACCAGATGAGTGATTTGAGACATGTTCGTGGGTGTGGCCATGAGACTTCCTTGAGGAAGTAAGGTTTGATTTGATCTTAAAAAGATGGGTAGAATTTGGATAGGCAGAGAGTGGAAGGAGGAAATTCATGGTCTAGATTTGCTTGAAAAAAGCTCAATGAGGACTTGCCTTGCTCATCCTTACAGTTTTGGTACTTGGCAATGTGCAGATAGGAAAGAAAAGATGTAAGGAAGGAAAGAAGGAAGGAAGGAAGGAAGAAAGGAAGGAAAGAAGAATGGAAGAAAGAAAAGAAAAGCTTGATTATATGTCTTCATGATTCTATTTTTTTTCCATTAATTTCCTCCATACCTTCACTTCCTCATATTAGGATAGGATAGATTATGCTGAGGATAGACAGCCACAAAATGTCATTGGCTCTACACAACAGATGAAGTTGGGAACTAAAGGTAGGGCTTGATTGGAAGGTACAAAAATGACAGAATTGGAGACAGACTTGGAAGGCACTGCAGGTATCATTAAGAGTTTACCTTCCCATTTTAGAGTAAGCAAGTGAGACTCAAAGTAGTTCTGTTCCTGGGTATAGAATTTTTTAGTGACCAAGTAGAAATACATTCCAGATCTCTTGACTTTTATTCCAGTGCTTTATCCACTGAAAAGAGGAGAATTAAGGTAAAATATCAAGCTTAGTAATGACAGAATATGTGAGGTTTCTAACTTTTGAGATTTTAATGTTTCTCATTTGTTACTTCCTAATTTTAGCATATATGAATGTGACTAACATTTTGGCACCAGTTTTTCCTTTAATGAATCCTGGAAACAAAAACTCCCATGACTTTCTTGCCACAGCTTTTATAAGAATTAAAAACCTGGATTTTGGCTTTTCCAATAAAAGTGAATTAGTAATAACGGACAATGGAAATGCACACCACTGTTGCCACCTTCCTAATCCCTTTCACACCCATTCATTATCTCATCTGACCTATAAGGAGCCTTTTAGGACTTGGGCAAATCCTTTAGCTTTTCACATCCGATTGTCATCACTCCCTGTCTCATGTGTAACAGGTTAAAATTTTTGAAGTATTACCACTTTTCTACTAGTCTCCTTCCCCCAATTCAGGCAGCTAGGCTGGTTTGTGCTCATCCCCTCAGGGCATGTAGCTGACAGCAAAAAAGCAGAGGTGAGAAAAATTTAAAAAAACTTTTTTTCTGGCTTTTCAGTTTCAAATGACTAGAAACTAGGGAAATAGAAAAGACAGGAACACAAAGAGACAGTCTGGAAGAAGCTGGAGCTAGGCTTTCTGAAAGTCCCCTCTTTCCTTCCCCTCCAGGTTAGAAAAGAATTCCTAGGTCTGGAACTAAGGTTCGACTATGCTGGTAGAACTTAAAATTAATAAACTGACCTTCAAAGAACTTAAGTTTTAACATTCCTTTCACCCATCTATTTGTAGACCAAGATTTGTACCAGCTTCATGTATGAACATATTTGACTGTCTTGACAATCTCTGTCAGCACATCACTACTCTGTGGACTGATGAAAAACCCTAAAAGTTGAGCCAGTCAATTTCATGGCAACAGCTTTGTCCCTACATGAGAAGCTGGTGGGAGGAGATTAGGGACATTCCTGGAAGTCCTTGCTGATTTCAGAAATACCAACAGTCTAATGAAAGAAAAAAGACTATATAATGCTTTAAATTTTCCTGGTTCAGTGCGAGATAGTTGGCAGAGGAGAGGGAAAAGAGGGGAAATTCTACTTTGATAGTTTGCTGACTAAATTCTCTGAGTCTCAGGAGACTACCTAAAGCATTAGGACTCCAACCATCCCGGAGGCTGCCCTCATAATCTACTCTTGAAGACCTATTCATTCCACTAGATTTCAGTTATTCCACTGTGCTTGCTGCAAATACCAAAAGTCATACTAAATGTCACGGTGGGTCAGGTTGATGGTTAGGGACGCAGAGCTGCTTATAACATTTCCTACTTACCTTGCTGGCTTTTTAAAGCGGTGCATCGGAAGATAAAGCAAGAACCAAAAAATATGTAAATGTATGTATGTTTACAAGTTCTCAAAGTAGAATGTGCAACTTACACTTTTAAAAGGAGTTTTAAAACCTATTTCTGAATGTAAACTAAAAATTAGAACAGAAAGAGTAGGAAGAGAAGAAAGTGCCACCTCAAGGGCTCCACCCTTCTTCTGATGCCCCATCACTCTTCTACCAATTGCCATATTCTGCTTAGAACTATAGTTCATCTTCCACATGCAGACCTTGTAAGTTCCTTCAGAGCAAGGATTGTGTATTCCTGGATGCTGCCCTTAGGGTCTTTCTCAGACCTGCAGGCTTTGGATAGATCAGTAACTGCCTGTGGTTGATTAAATAGCCTTTCCTAACACTCCAGTCAAATTTTAAGGCCAGCCAGAGATCCATCCTTCAGCTATCTAACACCATGGGATATTTAGTAAGAAGGCCTTAACCCCCAACAATACTGTTCTTCTAAAATTTTAGGATAGGATGGGTCTCCAACATCTTACACTACATTTGGATTGCTTTCAGCAGAGTTCTGACTGGTTCTTTGAATCAGTCTTGGCTTTATGTCCAGGTATAATATATTCTGAACAGTAACCCTGTAAATCAGACTCAAATCTTGCCCACAATGTACTTCCCAGAATCATACAAAAGGCAGAAATTTGGTAAGAATTTTCTCAATGATTCTATATCCAGTTGGTGTGAGCAAAGACCCCCAAATGCTGTTAAACTCCTTAGTGATGTGAACCAGATGGAAAATAAAACAAAAGAATTCACAACTCATGTTAGACTGAATTGAATGTCTTTAATTTCACACAATGAATAACATATGAATAGGATTAACTTTTTTTTTTAATAGTTAAGTGCTCTATACTGTGCTAACCTGATCTGGTAGCGAAAAAGACTGAGCTTTCTTTTAGAAAAAATGTTTAAAACCCAACATCTAAGACCATGGAGGAGCATGACAGTAAAGCATGCCAGATGTATCTACGCCTCAAATAACAGCAAGTCCATGTTCATTTTAAATGTACAAAAATGCTTTATGAATAAAAACTGTTACAAAAAGAACATTTCAAACAATGTACAATTTTTCTTGCCTCTATATTCAATAAAATACAAATACATTTTTTGTTCTAAAATATGTTTACATACAATCAAAGTAGAACATGCAAATTACACTTTAAAAAAGGCTTTTAAAAACCACTTATGAATACAAACTAAAAATTAGCCAGCACGACTTGTAAGACAATCTTGTGCCCCATTTTTTTCTTTTGAAATATATATATACATATTTAACACATCATGTGCATTTATTATTTAAGAAATAGATTTTTTTTAAAAAAGGAAGAAAAAGAAAGACACCAACCTAAGCTGGAACTGCCCTTCTGTGTTGACCAGTGGCAGCTCTTTTCAATTTTCCCCCCTTTAGTGTTTATTATACCTGGGCAAGTGGGCAAGAGATATCCAGGAAGTTTCTTCCTTGGTTGATATGTGCTTCTAAGACTGTTCCCCAAGTGACTGAGTCCAAGAAGGGAGGCAGACTCATCAGTAGGGCAAACTCTCCAAGAAACAAGAGGCAGGGGGAGCCTGGTATTGTGGAAAGAAACTTTAAAAAACTCCAAGAAAATGCTACGGTATATTACAGTTCGAGTTTCTAGGCACTGTGATGACATTATCTGTAAGCTCTGGCATTTGGACCATTGTGATACTATAGGGTAGTGTTGAGAATAATGTCTATATTTATCTACTTTTACATAATGTGAAGGACTGAAAATCCTGCAATGTAACACTTAAATGGCTTTTGAGGCATTTCAGATTCTGCCACCCACCCCACCCCCCTCCATGCTACAGTTGGCATTTAAAGGCTTTGGAAATATATGTATAGATTTTAGACAGTTCCCAGGTAAATCTTCCTAGTGGTAGGGAAAAAATATTCTCCAAAAGCTCATTATCTGAATATTGTCGGGTAATAAGCTGTAGGAGTGGGATTTTCTACTTAAGTCCTAAAACCAAATCCTTTATGATCTCCATGTAGTACATCACCTTATACTATAATTCTGTCACCACTTGCTTATCATATTTATAGACCCAGCAATGCCCAGAACACAAACTCCGACTGCCGTCGGCCGTGACCTCCCACTCCGGACAGCAGCCAAGTTAACAGGCTAACCCTGTCGGCCCTCAGTCACCTAGTCGGGGCTGTCAGTGGCTGTTGAGTCCCAGGCCTGCCAGGTCACCAGCCAGCCCAGACACGCCCTCCTTTCCTTCGCCCCGTCTTCCTCGGGCTGTAGCCGGAGCAGTGCTGTTAGAGGAAGTTAAACTCTGTTCCTCTCGTTTGAGATGAGGGGCTGAAAAGCAAGTGGCTCCCCAGCCACTTAGGAAGGTGGATCAGAGACCCATCATCACCTTCAAGGTGGTTTTTATACAGATTTCATTCTTTGCTCACCCCTAATCAGATTCCCTATAAGTGGGTTCATGCCTGTTTGCTGAAGGCAAGTATTCCAGGAAACAGAAAAGAAAACGAAGGAATTTCTCTTATTATGAAATACTTTTGGATCTGTTTATGGAGCCTCATGCATCCCAAATGACATTTTCTCTAAATAAATATGCAGCCACAGAAGGCAGTGTTGGGTGGCTACAGACCTCCACAACGTGGATCAGGAGAGCTGGGCTCTCATCCTTGTTCTGCAACCAACCAGATGTGAAACGAGACTGGCCCAATGTTGAGTCTGGACAGGAGAGGAGAGGCTAATGCAAAGTGGGTAGTTAGAAAATGAGGAAATGGTCATACTAATAAGATGGGTTAGGTTAATGGAAAGCAAAAGAAAAAATAAAAGTAATGTGATACTGAGGGAGGAGCTTGATGGAAAAGAGGGGAAGCCCTGCAGGTGACTGGACTTGCTTCCACCTCCAAACAGCGGGTTAGCCTATCTCAGTTTTGCTCCTCTGCAGTTTTTCAATCTATCCTTAGGATCATAAATGTAGAGGATTTGCATTTGACTCACATGACAACTGCAGAACTGAATTTACATATAAGGTGCGAGTCTGCTGTATCTCTCCTGGAATACCTTTCGTTGGTTTGAAAATTCTAATGTACCCTAATTTGAAATTTCTCACCTACTAGAGGTTAATGCCAATTAAGCTTTAGGTCCTTCCTTAAGAAGCTTAGAGAGTGCCAGCTTATTCCCCTCTGCAGGAAGACTTAGTCTGCTCACAGATTTGGTTGGGGAAAGAGTACAACACTGGAAGGAAGAGAGGCAAAAGAAAGAATGAAATCAATTATTTTCAAAATCCAAAAAGGAGAAACCACTTTATGGCCTAATTGAAATGAAAATGGTTGCTCTTTCATAGCAATGGTGGGGTGAGCAAGGCTAATTTAAACCTTCCTCTTGAGTGACTTTGGAACCACTCAGACATGGCTTGGGAATGACAAATTGAAAGTGGTTGGTTTGATTTTGCTGTTCAACCTGTATGAAATGCCAAAGGTCAACCTAGGTCACAAACTGAGTATCTATGATATAAGCTTTGAAGAAAAGGAGAATGCACTCCTTTAAACTTACATATTGCTGGGATTAAATGCAACTGACCTAGTGGCAGCACATGATGTGAAGTCTGTGGTGACAGTGCAGAACAGGATGACTCTGTGGGTGATTTCAACCAACTGGTGGTGCCATGACAGAGCACTGATGTTCGCAAGCATATTAACCTGGGATTTTAAAGTTTACTCCCATAGATAACCCATCCCTTATTCTCCTATGTTCCCAACAAAAATCCTTCTTTCGCTAAGGAAATAATGTTGTGTTCTGAAGTAATAATATGATTTCCTGCCGTTTGCAATTTCCTGTAAAGAAACTTAATTTGGAGGTAAACCAGATATTCTAATTCCCATTAGAAAATTTAATTCTGTCTCTCAGTGTCTCTTTTTATAATCTATCATACCAGGTATTTGATGTCTTAGGAAAGGTAAGGGGAGGAGTGAGGGAGGAAATTGAAAATACTTTGAAATTTCCACATCTGACTTTTAGAAAACATCTATGGCAATGGAATAACTTCATATTCATTCTGAGTTTCTTAACATGTTTTACTTGGGCTGTGGAGGTGGATAATAGAGATGGAATATCTGTCCACACTAAACCAATGGCTAGAGTACAACTTGGATGAGAAATGTAGTCGAAACTGACCATTTAAAAGACGATTTGTCACACACAGTTTGCATCCATGCAGACTGATAGATTTATAATTACATTATGTACAAAATGTTTCAGTTTATTAAGGCAACCACAACTTGGATACTTTGTCCAAGGTGGTGTGATACTATTGGAGTGGTGACACCCTTTGAGCATTTTCTTTTTTTTTTTCCCAGATAAGAACACTTACTCCCATTTGCTTTTATGAAAAGAGACAATGTACTTCTATTGTCTTTTTGTTCCCTTTTTTCAATGACCTTTGATAGTTATTTGTATAAAAAAAAAATCCACATACCAAGGCATTGCTAGACACTTGTCTTTCTGGTGGGTCTGGGGTTTCAATTTTTGGTGATTTGTCAGCTATCCCATTTTCTATGGTGCATTAAAACCATTTTATTCTGCCTATTCTTTGCTGATATGTTTTAAGTATAAAAATAACCTGGTTGACACCTGGGTCAATGTATCTTCGGATGCTCTAAATCACTTATTTTTAAAAGGCTCTATTGATACTAAGTATTTGTTTCACAATGACTGAAATTCAAAGCCAAGTTCCTTGGGACAGCATGCCAAGGGTGAACATTACAACACAGGTAAGGTTTGCATTATTTAGGTGTGTACCAAGTTAAAGAAGGCAGCAAATAAGTTAATGAAAAGGCATATGGGAGTACAATGGGCAAAGAAAAAGTAGGAACAGATGATTCTAAAAATCATTATATGTGTGATAGAGGAGACACACAGAAGAATTATGAATGCATGTCTAAGGTTGCCTATCACTACAATTCCACCCTCTGATGACGAGTCCATCTGAGAAACTGTATTGTTAACGTAAAGATTCAGGTCACCTGAAGATGATGTTGGTGCCCCAAAGCCTAGCCGAGCTTGAAAAACCAAAAGAAATAAAAACCAATTAAATGGAAGTGGCTTACAACAAAGCCAGCTGAGAAATTTGCGGCTTTTCTACCCTTGGAATGTTTCCTAATTGAGGGTGTTCCCCTTTCAATTTTCCTGGCCAGCAAATGCAACGGAATCAAGGGCGCACCTTGGATGCGGGAGGTCTGGCGGCTGTCGGAGAGCACCACCGTCTTTCTCCTCCTTGATGGGTCTTGTGCTGCCTGTCAAGGCTCTAGCCATACTGAAGTGCCCCTTGGCTGGGAACTGCTGTAAAGCACAGACACACTTCTTTTGAAGACGTTCCCCTGCTTTGCTTTCCCAAGAGCTCCTGAAGGCTCAACCCCGTCATCTGGCCCGAGTCTGCCTGCCCAGCTTCGGGAGAGAAGGGCATTCGGACCCAGCCCCGGCTCACTGCACTTCCAATGCGTCAGTCTCCCCAGCCCCAGGTTCTGACGCCCAGGCCCACCCTAGGGAAGGACATCGCTCTCACTCCCTCGCGACTTCCTCTGCCTTTTAGCCTTCACCTCCTCTTCCTGGGGAAGGGGCTGCTGCGGGGGCGGCTGCTGCGTGGGCTGGGCCGCAGGCTGAGGTTTGTGTTTCCTCTTCCCGCCTCCTCTGGGGGTCTTGGGCAGAGGGGGCGGCGGGGGTGGCGGCGGCGGCGGCGGCGGCGGTGGGAGGGGCGGGGGCGGTGGCGGGGGCAGGGGAGGAGCCTCCCGGGCCATGTGGATGACCGCCTCGATGGTGGCCATGATGGTGTCTTGGCTGGCGGCCGGCTCCAAGACAAGCGGGCTCAGGCTCGGCTTCTGACCCCTTTTGCTGGGAAGGTCGATGCATTTTTCCAGCACCGGCATTTGGTCTCTGGAGTCCTCATCGAACTGCGTGGGCTGCTTCCGGGGACGCCCTCTCCTCTTCTTGACGAAGTTGTTGCCTGTCTTTGATTGTCTCTGCAGCCGCTTGGCCTTCAGGATCTTGTTCACATGGTCCAGGTTCTTCTTGGTGGACAGAATCTTGGTGTAGTTGCACATCTTCCGCACCTCGCACTGGATGGCTTCGATCTCCCGCCGCTTGAATCGCTTCTTCAGCGAGGAGCTGGCTGCGGGAAGGGAAGAGAGAAGAAACTGATTACAGGATGCCAGACTGCCTTAAACCTAGTCTTTTCAGTGACAGCTGGCATTATATTTGGCTATGAAGATTATGGAAAATTAATGCTATAACTATGACGCAGTACCCACTATTTCTTTTTCCTTTATTAAAATTAAAAGTAATAAAAATAAACATGGGTTGAATATTATGTGTACAAAGCATTTCATTATTTCAGTCTCTACAACAATCCCATGAAATACACTTGTTCCCATTTTTAAGTTTGGAAACTGAGGCTCACACAATGTAGGAAGATCTACCATGGAAATCAATGTCAGAATCACAATATAAATTCTCCCATTACTTTCTCCTATCATAACTTTTATTTTTTATTCAGCCCTTTGACATTTGATCTAATTCAATTTAGCATTAGGCTATACTTCATCTTTTTGTAAAAGATGCTGAATGGAAAAAATGACAAGCAGCCCTCTGGATCAAGCAATCTGGATCATTCATTTGTACCGTCAGCATCGAAAAAGAGGTGCCTTGACCTGAACTAGAATATCTAACCGAACCTATTACATTTCTAACCCTCCTCCAATGACAGAGGGAGGATACTTTTCAGGAACACTCTATTTGGGATGATCCCATCTCTAATTTTTTCCCCAGTGGTCTGGACTTCTCAGCTTGCCTGATGATGTCCAATTGACCAAGTCTTTCTTAACTAGTTCATCTTCTGGAAACCCTAAGGGAAATACCAGCCAGGTGTTTCTGAATCATTTACACCCGTGCTACCGGGCTGTTGTTTGCAAGGAGCTCTTTTCATGTCCTGGTGGCCAGATGCGTCTCTATTTTATGAGCCAAACTTCTAGTCGCAGGAAGTCCTGTACTGCCGCCACTAAATAGCCTTCAGAACTGCTTCATTTTGAAGTTCAGACACCATAAAGTGTGAATGGCTTCAAGACGCAGCAGACCTTTCCTCCTTCAGATCGTTCTTTCTCCTTGTATTGTTCACTAGAGGCAAACGTGTACATACATGTGTATACACACATAAACACAGGCACTCACACACGTCCTGATAACCCATCGTCACACTGGCTCCTCCCTCTGGCTACTTATAAGCTTAAGAAGTGTGTCCTTAGTGTTTGCTGCTGTGATTTACACTAAATGCTCATCCCCAAAGAAGCCCATGTAGTTGTCGTCAACCCTATGAAACGTTGCAGGCCTAAAAACAAATGTGTTTCATTTTAGCATCGTGGTTTGTTGTGTCACCCCATATTTTTTCAACTACTAGTGGACCAGAAGAATAAATATCTTAAGGGAGATGAGGAAAAAATGCTGAAAACAAAGACACTGCTGTCACTTACTCTTGGGCACTCCTGCTTGGTTCTTTCCCTGCTTTTCCCCATTTCTCTCTCATGTTGTGCCCGACACAGATCTCCCAGAAGGTTTTATTTGAAGTTATTTATGTCACAAGTTTCATGGAGTGGGAAGCTCTGAGTTCCACAGGACAGGCCAAAATGGTACTGCTTTTGGCCAAAGGTCATTGTGAGACTTACTGTGCAATGAATAACTACTGAGCAATCTTTAAAATAAGTTATAAAGATCAAAATAGAACAAAGCCAGAGTGAGCTTCTGGCTACAAAAATAAAATTTTTGTACTTAGTGTTGTAAAAGGAAAAGCTTGCTTGATTTTAAGTTTTCAGATGCAGAGACCGACTTTTGTTGGTCTTTATGTCCCTCACAGGGCATAGCATGGTGCCTTGTACATGGAAGGGATTTAAAAACTGTTTCTCCACTGATGAATCACACTGATTGTTGCTGCCTTATAATCATATTCTTCTCTAAAGGAGTTTTAGTTTGGATTTTTAAATTGACCATTGCAAATATAGTGACACTAAGAGCAGGTCTCCATGTCAGAGCTAAGCCATTTACCTTGTCCACAGAGTTCATGAAGAAATGAAAACTAGTCAGAAATACCCCACAAAACATTTGGCATTATTCCAAATAAAAGTTCCATTTGCAGTTTACCTTCTTTTTAGTTTATATCATCCAAAGAGAAGAAAATGCTATGTGACACATGATACAGCATGCAGGTACAAAGTAAATCATTTTGGGCAATTAGTTGGCAATTCTTGACTGAGTAAAGCTTGACTGGAAAACTCCGTGAGCTGAGCTGGAGATCATTTGGGGCAAATACAACCAATGGATATTTCTTCTCAGTACTTTTATTTTTTAGCATGAAATGTCAAACAAACAAAAAGGAACCTAGTAGATAATTCCATATTCAATAATTTGTTAGATGCTGCATAATTTTTTATTAGGCCCTTGCATTGAAAAGTGATTATGAAATAAAAATTTATTCTGATTACTGTAAACCTACCAAACAATAATAAAAATATCATAACTGACTCTTTTGTACCCACCATTCACATTTAATAAACATTAACTTTTTGCCATACATGCTTTATTTTTTTGTTTAAGAAAACATTTTAGAGTCAGCTAAGTCAGTGCTCCATCATCAATTCCATTTCCTTTCCTTTCCCTGCTTGAATTTGTACTTTTACTGCATATATGTGAACCCATATTGGTAAAAATTAAAAGTCTGAAACTACCTAATATGTATAATTCTGTAAGGAAGTAGGAACACTTGCAGAGTGTTGGCAGGAGAGCAAATTGACACAATCATTTTGGAAAGCGATTGGGCAATAACTACTAGAGTTGAAGATGGGTGTGCCCAGTGCCCCAGAGATCCCAAGGCCAGGTCACCTGTTTTGCTCATATGTAACAGGAGGCCAAGGACATCCCTTGAAGCTCAGTGTATGTTACAGAAGACTTAAAACAATATAAATATTAATTTAAAAGATAATGAAGTACTGCGATACATTCAAACAATGGAATATTGTATACACGTCTGTTAAAAGGAATAAAATACATATAAATATATCAACATGGTCAAATCTAAAAAAAAAACTTGAATAAAGCAAATAACAAAAGTATTTGTAAGCATATTATTTATGTAAATTTAGAAATACACAGATCCCTTGAATTTTTATTTCATTCCAGACGTGAAGGTTTAAAGTGACCCCAGTGCAGATTAACTGTGAGTCAAAGACTGGGTGGATGAGATTTCAACACTTCTTCCCTCCAAAGCTACCTTATGGGACTTTATCAAGTCTCTAGAGTAGCGCTGTCCTATAGAAATTCTGCAGTGGGGGAACTGGTCTATATCTATGCTGTCCCATACAGTAGCCACTAGCCACATGTGGCTACTGGGCACCTGACATATGGCAAGTGATTGAGAAATTGACTCTACATTTAGTTTAATTTAAAGTTAAATAGCTACATGTGGTTAGTGGCTACCATACTGGGCAGCTCAGCTCTAGACCTAAGTACCGCGGAATACAGAGGACACACCAAGATCCATTCAGTAAAGCACAGTCTGTGGGAAGCTCAGGGCAAACAACCTGGTGCCTTCAACAAATAAGTTGCGAGGTTGGGGGGGAGGGTGGAACTGTAAATTAAAAGAGAGAGGAGATAAAAAGATCATACTTGGATACCAATTTAAACAATCTGTCAAAAGAGATATTTTATAAATTCATGGAAATTTGAATAATGTCTGGGTGTTTCTTGATATTATATAATTATTGCTAACTTTCTTAGGTGTGATAATTGCATTGTGATCATTTTTCAAAGTACCTGTCTTTTAGAAATACATACAAAATTATTAATAGATGAAATCATATATCATCTGGGACTGGCTTCAAAATAATAAGGGAGGGAGGAGGGGAGTAGAAGTATTCCTAAAACAAGATTGAAATGAGTTGATTATGTTGAAACTGAATGATGAGCACACAGAGGTTTATCATGCTATTCTGCTACTTTGCTATATACTTGCTAGTTCCATAATACATGGTTAAAAAAATATAAATGATTAGTGTCAGTAAAACATTTTTCTCAGGATGTTAGGACTGGCGGGGGGTGGGGGGTGCTCTGGTTTTCATATTCTTGGGCTTTATTTCACCTAAATAACTTTAGAAGAATAAATGTCCTCAGTAAAGGGCATGCATAATCTCCCTAGAAAACTCCTGCCGGTAGCTACCCTCCTGACTGAATGGGAGGAAAGAATGAATGAGCACTGTGCATTTTATGTTGTGACCAACTGCATAAACATATGTCATAGTCCTATCTCCACTGAGGGCCTCAAGTGTTAAGACTTAATATCCCTCTTTCTTTTTCACATTACACTTTTTGAGGGGTTTCACATCTACTGAACATCTGAATTTTATTTTGTCCTGTATGTATTATCCAAATTTTCAGTGTAGGTTCATTACTTCGTGTGTGAACAGCACCAGAGTGCAGGTCAGTAGGAAGGGCTCTGGGCAGGGACAGCTGGAAACCAAGCTGAACTAGAATGAACCTCTTAGCCCCTCTGGGTCTCTCTTCATCTATTACACTGAACAGTTAGACTAGATGCTTCTGTATTTAAAGATTGCTATAATTCTTACCTATACTCATTATCTATTGCCTTACCAAAAGTGAGGTGGCTTTCTACGACATTTATTTCATCTAATAATTTTGAAATCCTAGTGTGGTGGAGAGGAGGGCTTTGGACTTGGCAGGGTTTGATATTCACAAATCTTTCTCCTTACTGCTTATGATTTCACTGTTCCTCTAAATGTTAACAGATTTTTCTCTCTTCAAATTGTTTCATTATTAGACAGTAATTTCTGGGCTCTTGCACCAAGATTGATTCCATATTTGCTCTCCTTCCTATAATTGTCCTATATCTTGCCTGTTCTTTGTTAGCCTTAAAGAATAATTATGAGTGGCCAAGGCAAAATATGAATTCATTTCTTCGTAACTCTGCAATGCAAATCATCTTGTAGACTTTTTCTGTACCTAAAATTGCCATGCAAATGATTGAGTTGGTTTTGATCCAGATCTAGATTTTCTCTTTGCTCCCATTATCAGATGATTGGCTCATCAGTGTTTGTTGATTTTGCTACTTCTTTTATGATAATCAAACACTGGACTTATCACTGCTTTTGCACACTTTTATACAGATGTCGTGTAAGCACTGTGAGCAAGGTAAGGGCTAATGAGGCTTAGCTGTATAGAAGTTCCTAAGAAATAGTTGCTAATGATTTGGAGACTTTGCCCATGTGTAAGACACATTCTAGTTTTATAAAGTTTTGGATGGGTCAGAGAGGGAGGCAAATTTATCTCTAGACTAATTAGAATTTTTCTTGCTGTTTGAATTGGGAAGGTAGAGAAATATTGGGGACTGCAGAACTGCCCGGAGTGGAGTTGCCCTCCAGACGGACAGGGCTGGAGAACCATCAGCCTCAGTCAAGGCACAGAGCTGCAGTGTGAATTGCTTTGTATGCTGATACTTAGAAGATTCTTCAAAGGCAAAGGCCATGTCTTCCCTCTGTACTCCCAGTTATTCACACAGCAGTACAAGATTTGGTATGTAGTACATGGGCAGCAAACACAAGTTCAAGAGAATTCAATTGTTTAATGTTCTCCCATGAAAATGTGCATTTTTTTGGATACTTTTGTACTTAACTCAATAATGATCTCGTTTTCCAAATGCTGCTTTTTATTTTCTAATGGGATATATGAAGCAACTTGCCTTGGCAAGCAATCTTTTTTCCTTCTTCCTTAGAATTTAAATTAACCTTTGTGTCCTGGTCTTAAAAGCTCGTTTGAAAAAGATGGCAAGTTGCCTTGGCTGGTGAGGCTTCTGGTGGTCAGAGCACATCAGAAGAGTCACTGCCAGTCATCAGCACACATGCTATATACCACTGCTTTCCAATTTGAAAGCCATAATTTAGAATTAAGTGTTAGCAGATGTGGGGCATTTGTCACGATAGAATGGTACTTCCATTCTGTTCTTAAAGTCACCTTAGTACAGTTTGGGGTTTCTCTGAAAATGTGACTAGCTTGTTTAATGCACAGTAACTGCTTGACTTTTTTTTTTTTTTTTGCGGTACGCGTGCCTCTCACTGTTGTGGCCTCTCCCGTTGCGGAGCACAGGCTCTGGACGCGCAGGCTCAGCGGCCATGGCTCACGGGCCCAGCCGCTCCGCGGCATGTGGGATCTTCCCGGACCGGGGCACGAACCCGTGTCCCCTGCATCGGCAGGCGGACTCTCAACCACTGCGCCACCAGGGAAGCCCACTGCTTGACTATTAAATGACAGCTTCCTCTTAGGGGTTTACTGTGAAAGAACATTCCATCTCAGCTGCAATGGATTAGGAGACCCTGGTCTTTGTTTTGCTCCTATTTCACGTTTCTCCATGGGAAAAGTGAAGGTAGGAGGTGAGGAGCGGTTCGACTGATGGAGAGGTGAAGCGGTGGGTGTGCACCTGCATGTTTATGTGTGGGAGCTCCTCTCTGCCTCTCCAGATCTGATCCTGTTCTAAATTGGCAGCCTCTCAAGTGGGGTGCATGTTCCCAAGGAGGAAACTGGGCTGCAATAAAGACATATTATTATATAATAATATTTTTGTATAAGTATATAAAATATATAAAAATATATTTTATAATATACATATTTTATGTAAATATATGTACATATATGTAAAATATAAATTTGATGTATTTAACTTTATTATATATACATTTTTATATAATATATAATTATATACATTATTTTAATTTATATTATTTATATCTTATCTGAAAAATAAGAACTAAGTTAAGCATTCTAATGCTTACTATATGGAGCGATGGTGGGTGATGCCCTTATTTGGGCTGCATGATGTGTCACCTGTCACAGTTGGGCATGAGGTTCCTGGGAAAAGAAGAGACCACATGCATTCAAGAGGCTGATGGCATCCCATCAGTTTATTCCCTTCAGGTGTTGTCAGGTCCTGAACATGGTTTAGAAAATTAAGATCTTTAAACAATAAAAAAAACTTTAACAAAAAATAAAAATACTTTGTAATGAGGTCAGGAATATCCATGAAATATGTTATATACCACAGAGAGTTTTATTGGTTACCTTGCAGCAAACTGTATAAAAGAGTTGCTATTTTCAAAGACAAATTTGGCAATTTTCTTCTACTTTGAGAGAAGTGTTCTAAATGTTTTCACCTTCTCAGTGCTGTCAATGGGCTGTCTGTAATGTTACCTAGCAGTTGTCAAAAAACAAAAAAACCCCTTAATGTCCCTTTAGGGCAAAATGGGCAAAAAGTAACTGCTTTTAGAAGCAAACTCATACTATGGAGACAGCATTTTTTAAAATTGATTGGAAATGTTTCCATTTTTGACAATTTTGTTGCTGAAAATGATATTATAACCTATAACATCCTTAAATATGCAAATTAAAAAATCTTGTAAACAGAGTTAACTTCCAAATGAAGGGTTTCAGAGATTTGAACTCATTAAAAAAATTCAATGTCTTTTGAAATGCAAGACCATCTGACTGTTAATAAAGGAAGTTGGTTAGTTGAATTTCAGCAAAAAAACCCTTTACTTAATTGATGGATGGGATTGAAAAAAATAGTATTATGATTTAAGCAAAATGATACGCTTTCTCCTTTTGGATCTACGTTTATGTGAAATATCCTTTTAACCTACAACATCTACTAACAAGTATTGAAACAAACTGAATTTGAAATGAGACCTTCAAATTGCTTAATCACAAGTGTTAGAAAAACCCCAAGATTTTCAAAAAGAAGTATTCAAACTCAATCACTTGGTCCTCTCTGAAACTTATTCAAAATATTAATATTAGTAAAAATTTGTTTCATTAATAATACAGTTAAATGAAATTTAAATTTATTTTAAGAATATTATTTATTTCAGATTTATCTCACCTTTTAAAGTTTACATTTTAAAAGATGAGTACACATATTCTAAATATGTATTTACATGGGGTAACTTCAAAATTATGTTACCAATATCATTCATGATCAAAAATTTGAACTGCTTAAAAGTTTTCCTTTGTTTTTCTAGACTCTCGAAGACTTCATTCATGCAGTATTTAATCCTAGAGGAATTTAACTTTCTATGAGGGCAAGGCCTAAGAAGCCATTAAAGCTTCCTGAAGACAGCATGTGTTCTTTGTACCCCTCATAACAAAGAGCACAGCTCCTTTCTCATAGTAGGTGCTTGATTAATATTTCCTGCTAGATCATTTCAGATTGTAAATCCTAGAAGCCAAAGCCTAATATCATTAATCTTCCTCTTCCCTAGAGCACCTTTAATTGAATTGCATGTAATTCCAAGGCAGTCAAGAGTGTCCCATCCATGGGACTCTGGAATGGGATTTGATGCTGACCTCCTTTATTCGGTAAGGCAGTTGTGTGGTCCTGGTCCCTAGGTTTTCAGAATCCTTGAGTTTTCTGACCACAGGGTAATAATGCCAGTCATTTCGTGAGCCTGGAATTTGGACAAACCAGCTATGGCTTTGGACAGATAAAGGCAGTGGTAACTTGTCTCCAGAGACTAAGATTTGCAGAGACTAAGATGAATAAGAACACTGCCAGATTGTTCAGAGAACCTCTAAGGAAGGGAACCAGGGCTTTGGCCTGAGAAAGCTGGGTGAAGGGTGAGAGTTCAGAGATCAGAGAACTAGAAACAGGGGCAACTGTATCAGCCTCTAAGGTGCACTGTGCATATTATTAGTAGGAATTGCCCAGGATGAATCCACAGAAGAATTTTAACTCTGGGAGTTTTTCTGGGGGTGATACTTATTAGAGTCAGATTGGGTTGGCGAGGAGTGAATTGTGAGTGGTGGCACTCATAAACTGAGGAATACTAGGAACATTTAACCCCTCTCTGTTTCAATCAACTCTGGCTTTTGTATGTTGCATGTAGCTCAAGCCCCAGCAGACTGACTAGACAACGTGAGAGGCTGGATAGAAATGCAGTTAATGCCAAAAAGTTTGACGCTACATCTGTTGAGTCTCACAGCATGCCAGGTGGTCACACGGCGGGGGTGGTTGCACGCTCTCAAAGGGCTCTTTATATTTCTTCTTTCTTTCCTCTCAAATGTGGCATAGCAGTATCCTTAACCATAAATACCATCCCTTATATAATACTCCAACTATTGTAGATGCATGTTCATACTTGATTGTGAGAGATTTCCTTTCTTTTAAATTTGGAAAAAAAAATTAGAAGAACAAAGAATAATGTAACAAACATGCTCTCATGAAAATTTTCACATTTTTAATATTTAGGCTCAGATGAAATAAATCCTTATTGACCGTGCTAGAACTTCAAGAATTACATCAAATTGTTGGTATTCATGGTCTGTTTTCTAACTGGACTTAATAATTGCATTTGTTTACTTAAAACTCAGACTTTTGTTTACAATCTGTTTACAATTTGTTTTGTTAGAAAACATATTGACCAGGACGTTAGGAGAATGAAGTTCTCATCGTGACTTTTCACCCCTCAGTTCTCTGCCTTCAGACAAATCTCTTAATTTCTTGGCAGGACCCTCACTTCAGAATAAATATGATTCTGTAAAAATAGTTATACACCTCCAAGTCTTCTCTGTTCTAGGTAAAATATCCTCAATTCCTTCATCTGTGTCTCATATGAGATTACTTCTAGGCTATATTCCATTTTGATTACCTTCCTCTGGAGATTTAATCATCTGACAAATCCCACCTTAAATTTTGGTGCCCAGAATTGAACTGATTTTCCAAGTATGAAGTGATGAATGCATAAGGCACTACACTTCTATTAATGTTCTATTAATGTGAGCTACATTAAAAACAGACAACCAACAAAACAACCTGCATTTCTTTTTTTTTTGCAGCAATATCACACGGTTGGTTCATATTAAATGGAAGCTCAATTAACTCTCTTAAACACTTTCATAAGTTTGGCCACCAAACTTGGCCATTGCTATGTGGAATTGGTTTTTGAGCTTAAAAGCAAGCCTTCTATTTAAATTTACAAAATTTAATTTTATTGGTTTTAGTCCATTGTGAAAGTCTGGAATCTTATTTTTGTTTTCTCAGAGAGGGTCCATGTTTGTGAGGTTTCCAGGGAGTCTGAATACCGTCATGTCAACCTTCCCTTTAATCCCTCTGGGCATGATTCATGTGACTCAAGCGCCTTCTACTATTTTTCTCTTTATTGAAGTTTTTCAAGAAAAAATGTCAATTTATACAATAAAATATCCCTGAATTCTTCATAACACCAGCAAGCAATTTATACCCATTGCTTTAGACTTTCATATATTTTTGTGTCTGGTTAGTAGACAATGGATGTACCACAGAAACAATAATTTTGCATAGCCTACAGGTATATGCCCAACTCTATTATTTCTGCCAGAAAGGATATTGCATCTGACATTGCAGTGGGGAAAGAAAAGTCTTACATTTTTCTTTTATCCAGAGGCAATTCTCCTACCCTAGTGGGAAAAAAAGAGAAAAAGACAAAACAATGCTAGGTGTGGTTCCAGTGCTTTCCAATTTCAGCTGGAATTCAGTGAAATAAAGTCCTCTTCCTAAAAGCCATGAAGTACTCTCATTTCAACGTTAATCTTTCTGGTCCCCTGTACATTGCTTATATCTCTCTGATAGCACTTCACATAGTCTGTCCTGTTTTAAGATCATGGGATTAATCTGCATTTATCTCTTCTCTTAAGTTGTGTTTTCTTAAGGCACAAGGACCATATCTTAGCCATTTTTATGTATTCTTAGAACAAATATGGATTGAGCCCACTTTGTGCCAGGCGTTGTGCTAGGCACTCAGTTCCAACTTCCTCCTACTGGGGACCAGCACAAGCTCAGCTGACTTACTTGAAATGGAATCAATCCATATGACTCACCCTAAGCCAACACTTACCATCTATTTTGTAAAATCTGTGTGTAAAATAGAAAAGGATTTATTGAAGGGGATCCAAATCACTGTAAATTAAGCTAGATCTTCACATATTTTAGCGATTCCCTACTCTCCTCAGAGCACCACTAACTGTTTGGAGTATCCAAGCTATGACAAAAAGCACTGAAGTACTGTGAAATATAGACTGAAATCCAAACCACCCCATAGGAGAAGTGAAGCTTCAATGACAAAAACAAGTTTGGAACTTATTTAGCACCATTAAGAAAACCAGCTTGAACATTTAAGTCCACCGATTGATTAAAACAATGGGTCCCCTGGAAAAGGGAGACATGTACATATTATATATTAATTATGTAACACCAGAAATGAGAGAGACAGAGCCAGAGAGAGAGGAGGGGTGGGGGGTGGGGGGATGAATGGTCTTTTCATTGCTGAACATTTGGATCAGAATTATAATGGTTTATTGTGGGGGAGTGGTCACGTGCTCTCTTGGCAAATTATATATACATTCAAGTTGTGAGCACTATACCAGTAGGTTGGGGTTTTTGTTTTTGTTGCTATTGCTTTACCTTTTTTTTTTTTTCAAATATAAGCTTGGACAGACTTAACGCAGCAAATACTTCTCAATTTAAGATTTGACAATTTAACAGGAAAAAGCTCATTCATCATCTTTCCCTTTTAGAAACCATAAATTATTGGCTCATATACCATGTGGCTCGGATTCTAGGAAAAGTTAGTGTAAACAAACCCAAGTTACAATGAGTGGAGTAAGAGAGTGAGTCATAAACAAAACACAGACATATGCTCTCATATAAATAAGGGCCTGGATCATCAGCTTCCCAAAGTCTGCTTCCCATTAATTACACAACAAAATGAACTTTCCATATGTAAAGCCCAAATCACTTAACTCTGGCAACTTGTACGAGACAAAGACCAGGATTGGACCTAAAAGGCACTGACAAAAACCTGAATTTCAAAATAATGAAAGTTCTCTCAAAATATTTTCAGGTATTGGAGGGCAAGAAAATCCCTTGGAGGAGTGTTTCTGAGCACTGAAACTATTCCCAGCAACCCAGGAACACTGCTTGAAGCTGGTCTGATCCCCTGCTGAATTTAAAGGTAATATCAGGCTTACTCTCTTTTGTTCTGAGCTCTGTCATCTTTATGGGGCAAGTCCTGGGTCCAGGCCACACAGGGTGTTCACAGACATTGCTGGAATCACTGAACAGTTGAAATTCCCTCCATCAGTACTTTCTCTCTGTCCTTAGAAATTGTCCATTGGTACACAGACTCACGTTTCCTTATTGTTGTATGAAGGCTATCTGGTCTCTCTTAGTTTAAAGAGGTTTCAAGGAAACAGAACAATTCCTAGGGAAGAGGATTCTTCAACAGGTGAGAAACTTTGAGAGAGATGGTAAGCAGCTAAGTTCTCTCCTTTTGTCTCTTTCGAAAGTAGACCTCATAAAGCAAACTAATAGAGTTACTTACAAAGGACATTAAAATAACAGATGTCACATTTTAGGAGCTTGGGTGGGGGAGTGGGAGAAAAAGAATTTTTATTCTTTGCTGGGGGTGGGGTGGGGTGTACGTATTCTTGGGTCATTCATTTACTCAATGACTGTTTTTGTAGCATGTACTCTTTGTGTCGTACCATAGACCATACAAGGTAAGTGGACAGCATCATCTCTGCTCTCATATGAAACTATGGGAAAGGGGGAGAATCTAATATTTTTGGAGAATCTATGGTGCAGTCTGCAGTACTTCACATATTTCCTCATTTAACTGTGATCACAACCATGTGAAGACATTACTATCTCTGTTGTACAGAGATGAAAACTGAGACCTCAGAGGTTATATAATATAATTATATAATTGCCCCAAAGAATTGCCCCCCAAAATTATATAATTGCCCCAAAGGACACATCTTAGAAGTCATGGACTCAAAGATTCAAGCAAGGGTTGCCCTATTTCAAAGTGAGTTTTATATCATATTTCCTTAAGAAGGCAAAAAAAGACAAGGAGCTGGACAAGAAATGAGAAAACCTGGGTTTCCTGTTAATTTTCTACTAATGACTGCATCAGAACACCAAATTCTCTCAGTTTTACAATTTCAAAGGCCTTTTCTAACCGCCAAATTTCATAGTTGAATAACACAAGGTATTACTACAGATCACCTGCCCTACTTCTGCTAGACTAGGCCTTCTTGCATATTGTTTTGATCCTGCTGCTTTCTCCAGGTCAAATGCCTTTAAGGGTTCCCTATAGGGAGCCAGACAGCCAATATAATGAGTGAGGTTGGCCAGGATTAGGAAGAAAGGTGGGGGGAATAGGGGAGGACATGGGAAACTAAAGAGAATATGGCCCATCTAATGGGGCAAATGTTATTCTGTATCAATCATTGTTGCCAGGTAGGAATCTAAGCCCAAAGTTATCAGATAATATGAGTTTCAAAAAGCCAGAACTCTTGATTATTATGTAAATCTCCTGATGTTTACAATCTGCAGATTAATTTAAAAAAATGTATAAACCTGTGTAGGCCAATCAAAATACAACTGCAGACAGCTATTGGCCCATGGCTTTATTTTGATATCACTGTCCTTCAGAAGGGTCACCATGACTCATTCTAGAATTTCAGGGACTCTAGGTTCTGACCCTAAACCTCTCTTCCAGCCTCATCTGCCATTATTTCCACATACACTCCTGTCTTAGAGATATCTGTGCTTTTAATTTGTTCCATCCTTAGAAGGCCATCTCAACTCTTCTCTTCCCAGATCATCTCAGTGTCCTAGTGTAATTAAATTACACCTAGGCCAGTATAATCTCCAGCTTTCCATTGAGAAGCTCATTCTGAAAATCCCATAGAACTTCTGAGTGAAGGGACACATTTATGTGTACAAGTTCCTCCTTCTTTGAATAAACACATACCCATGCACAGGTCATCTCAGTGTCCTCTGAACTCCCTTAGTGCCCTTCAGTTGGAAACTAATGATTTCTTGGTTGCTAAATGATAGCTCTGTTAGTATCTGAGATTATTATTCAATCTATTAAGTTAAAAATATTACTTGGCCATCTCACGTCTTAGAGTCAGGCCTTCCCAAATAGTGTGAAAGTTCTCCTAGGGCAAGCACTAATCTTTACTTGTATGTATCATTGTGGCAGGTACTTAAAAAAATATCTGACAACTTGTAACAAAGCCTTATAGAAGTTCCAGTAAGATGAGCTCAATATGAAGCCCTAACAGGTAAGGGGGTGGGGTTTGACTGTGCCCTGAGATAAGGGTATTTGGAGGAGGTAGTGAGGATAAAACTTCTAAATATAGTTAATGGGTATTATGATCTGAGTCATAACATGACTAAATTATGACTTAACATGATTAAATCCTGGAATGACATGACTTCATTTTTAACATGAGAGGGGGCATAAAATAGTGATCTATTGTTTTGAACATGGGATTGGTGCTGTTTCATTTCTTTCTCACTACTGCCTAAAAAGCAGAAATTATTTTTCTCATTTCACTGGTAAGGAAACTGAGACTCAGAAGTCTCATTTAGACTGTGACTCACCTAAGGAAATGAATTAAGTACTGCAGGCTATGCAGTAATACTGGTCCTTGAATTTCAAATGCAGTTTTCACTTTACGTCTGTGTGGTAGCCAGAAAGAGTCCAGGTTTCCTAATTCCTAGCAGGTAATATTTGTAATTCAGTTCACTTCTCTGAGCTCAATTTCCTCAGCTGCAACATGAAGGGGTTTGCAGAGATCCGTTCTAGTCTATTCTAATCCAGTCTTGTCTAGTCAATTCTCGTTTAAGCAGCAGGAGAAGGAGGCCCCCTGGGAGGTGCTCTGGGATTATTCCAGTGACCCTCAAACGTAGAGTGGAGAGGGCTGCGGGTGAGTTATACCTCTCTCTGTGTCTTTCTGTCTGTCTCTTTCTCTTTGTCACACCTGTCTATTCTCTCTAAATTCTTTCTCCAGTCTCTTAGACTGACTTACAGTCTGCCTGGACCACTAAAGATCATTCTTAATGACGGTCATTACACAGTTCTTCCACGTTGCCTGAGGCCATTTCCACAGCAATAAGCAGGAAAGACCTTGTCCCCCCTCTCCACAGCTGGGCTCAGTATGCCAACTTCACTGGAACCAAGAAGTTTTTCAAAAACTCTCCATTAATTACAGGAAACCCAAAGCACTGTCCCCTCTTCTCATTAACACAGTTGCTTTCAGTTGCCACTACATTATCTCACCACCATTAAACCAACAATCTAATTAGACTTCTGGAAATGGAAAAAGCCAATGAATAAGGCAGGCGTGCCACTTTCATCTCAAAACTGATCATAAAATATTGTGCCCTTTTGTTCTCGTCCACATAAAATCTTCCCTGGAAGAGTGTCCTTTCGTTCTCTCCTATTTATAAAGAGGAGTTTGAATATTTGATATAAAATGAGTATCTTAACAGAAATTGCTTCATGTTTGGGAGGTTTTCTTTCCTGCATTTCTGAGCGTGGAGTCTCATTACAATAATCGTACCTGACTCCCCCTGAGTGTGATGCCTCACAGCCAAACCTCCCACTGGGTTTCAATGGAGGTGTGAATGATACTATCACTGGGAAGAAGGTAAATGTATTATTATCATTACTCGATTTTTAAGAGGGTCTGACTGTGGCAAGAGGTGGTTGGGAGTATAATCTGTACAAAGCATGCAGAGAAGATAAATTGAGTTAAACTTCTCACAGACACGGCACTTTCCAACCTGTCATTAAACCTTCTGTCTTTCCTAAAATCTCAGCTCTGGAGAGAGAAAAATTAGTTAAGTCCAGTCCAGGCATGTTTGCCGAGTATCTACTATGCACCGAGCACTGCACGAGCTTCTTGACACCCAAATATGATTATATGTTGCTTAATAACAGTGTTCCTGGATTTTGTTTCTCTTGTTTTCATCCCACTGAACCCAAGGTTCTGTGAATTCATGGGATACACAGTACTCATTGAATGGGACACATCTTAAATAGGAAATGGTTGCTGCCCTCAGGAAATCAATACTCTGAACAGAATGCAAGACTAGCATATATAAAATAATTAAATTACACCTAGTCCAGTATAATCTCCAGCTTTCCATTGAGAAGCTCATCCTGAAAATCCCACAGAACTTCTGAGTGAAGGGAGACATTTATGTGTAAAAGTTCTTCCTTCTCTGAATAAACACATACCTATGCACTACACACACCATGCCATATAGGCTGACTCCTTAACTTGAAAATAATCTTCCCTGGAGGATATCCTGGTGGATTAGCCCGGAGCTAGTCTGCCGTTACTGAACAGAAGATTCTGGAGGCCCCAGGGGTCCCTTTCAGGTTGCTCCCTCTGCTGAACAGTCTCAGGATGGTTTGCTGTTTCTGGGGCTGCCATGGAAAATAAAGGCAAATCACTGCCTCTCAGCTCTAATAAATATCATGCTAGAGTATATGTTTTCATGCACCAGATGGTTTTGTGCAGGAAACAGTTGTTCAGTGCATTTTGATGAATACTTAATGATTAGCTGTTGTTTGCCCACCTCAGTGCTAGGTACTGGGGTTTCAAAGTCAAATAAGACCTGACAATAGGGGAGTGGACAGTGCAGCATGAGACACAGACACTACATTAAATGTAGGGACCAGTGATCAACCAGCTTGTAGGGAGAGGAGCACAGAGGATGTGGTGTCTAACTTGGCCGTGGGGTGATTCTCAAAGTGGGTGTAAGGAAAGGCTTCCTAGAGTTGAAGACACCTAAGCTGAGTTGTGAAGAGTAAGCATGAGTTAGCTGTCCAAATAGCTTGAGGAGTGGATGAAGGAGACAGGAACATCCCAGGGTGGAAAATAGGTAATAGCAATAACAATAACAACAACAATAGTAGCAGCAACAATAGCACGAATTTGCTGAACTCTTCCTATGTGTCAGTCACTCTTCTAAGATTTTTTTTTTTTTTTTTTTTTTTGCATTACGCGGGCCTCTCACTGTTGTGGCCTCTCCCGTTGTGGAGCACAGGCTCCGGACGCGCAGGCTCAGCGGCCATGGCTCACAGGCCCAGCCGCTCCGCGGCATGTGGGATCTTCCCGGACCGGGGCACGAACCCGTGTCCCCTGCATCGGCAGGCGGACTCTCAACCACTGCGCCACCAGGGAAGCCCTCTGCTAAGATTTTTCACAAGGATTACCTCATTTATTCCTCACCACAATCCTCTACACTGGGTGGCATGCTTTTCTCCATTTCACAGGTGTGAACACTGAGGACTGAACACCCAGCTGCTTTAGTGCAGTACTGAACTTCCAATGCAGGCAATTGGAAGCAAGAACACATGCGTTCAACTAGAGCACTGCACAGCCCACAAGTGGTGTCAAGAAAAAGGAGCCAAAACTTAGAAACAAGGCAAATGGAAGGGTGCATGTCCTTGTGGAGTCTTAGTGCCATCTTACAGGGGATTCACTATCCACTACTAATTAAGCCCCAGATTCTGTCAGGTAATATATTAACTTGTAGATTTTTGCCCAGAAAATATGCAAATGATTCCTTTCCAGTAGAAAAGATAAGCCCAGAGGTTATGGTTTTATTGTCCATTAGGACATTAACTGAACAATCTTGCTCGGCATTCTTTCTCCAATGCCTACATTCCTGTAATGCCCTTTTCTTCTAGTTCTAATTCTTTTTGGACCAGCTTTATCACCATGTTGGTTTCCTCATTAAAGAATTGAATGAATCCTTGACATGAGTTTTTAGTTTTTTGCAAATTCCACTCTGACAGTGGGGATTCCAAAGGAGTTTGGTGCTGGCTGACATTTCCAAGAAGATGGGCCCAGATTCTGGAGAATTTGGTGCTTCTTGGGGATGTTTACAGCCTTAGCCACGGAACAGCTCAGCTTTTCCAGAATGTCCAGTTTAAATCAGAAAAGAGCTTATTTTCTCCTTTTCGGGCAAAAAAATTGGAAGTTTTTCAGAAGGCCTTTGGTGTGATGGGGTCTTCAGGGAAGCATGGAAGTTTGCAACCCTGCTGGATCTCTTCATGGCCCAAAGCCACAGCGAGAGGGCTGATCAAGAACCTCATGTTCAGTAGAGCTCGCTAGGCAAACAGAGTGATTCTGTGCTGCTTCAACATGGGCCGGTAGATAGCACTTTTCAGAAAATTTGAATGATTTGTTTTTAAAATAAAGCTTTATTTTCTCTAGATCTTTTTGAACTTTTCCTACTGTATATTTTAAGTGATTAATCTGGACTTAGAGAAATTTATTTTACAACTCGATGACTTCTTTGGTTTGTATACTTATGGCTCTTGGATGTTTCAAATCCTATTAACTTGCACATTTATTTGCTCTATTTTGGTTCTTTTGGAAAGACAAGACTTTTGGCTGAATCGACCCATTATTTTGGTTAGGAACTTCAGATCATGATACCACACAGGACAAAAAATAAATAAATTACTTTACAATTCTGAAATTTCTGTTCACTGCTTTTTGCATTTGTACCTGGATATCATTTCATCTTTTTGGGTCCCTCTCCATAAATGGCGGTTGGTTAACAGAAAAGTCAGGCATCCTAGAATTTGGGAGTTAGAAGCAATTTTCGTGATCATTTTTTGCTCCAGCTACTAGAATGCTGGATTTCATTAGAATTAAGAATTCATTCTTAATTTGTACAGGTAATTTTTCAAGCTTAAAGTCTAGCATCTTGATTACAGGTAACAGCCAGTTCTGATGGGGCTGATAGTTTGGTTTAATAATGAAATGGTTTACCTAATATATCTTTGCTTTTAGAAGCAAAATGTCTGACTTGTGAAATTTAAACATTTTCACTTGCTCTGATAGTTTTAAACAGGGCAGATGACATAGTTTGAGAGAATAATATATTAGCCTTGGTACGAAACAGATACAAACTATAAGAGCTGTGCTCCCTCTGCTGCCCTTGTCATCTCTAACAGGGCTACACCTTGAGCAGGTGAGATTTGGTGATAGCAACCCTGATACATATCTTTTTTCCTACTTGGATTTAAGATGAGAGACTATCAGTGTGTGTGTGTGTGTGTGTGTGTGTGTGTGTGTGAGAGAGAGAGAGAGAGAGAGAAAACAAGAAAGAAATGCCTTCCTGTTTGCTTGCGTTTCCATTACTACTACTCTATAGACTTTTCAGTTGCAGAACCAAAGAAACTTTTTTTTTCTTGGTGTTTTATGAAGTTCCTACAAAATTTGTAATTTACTTAATAATATAGTCTCATCTTAAATATTAATACAAAGTGTGAGTGGGGGGCATGTTTCAGTAGTAAAATCATGCACTCTCTACATATCGTATAACCTCCCTGAGAAGTTAGTTCAACGTGTAGAAGATCAGAAAAATAAGGCTGACTTATTCAGGTACAGATTATCTGGTGTGGTTATTCAGTCATTATTGGGACAGTGCAATGGAAGTTATTTCAAATTATGCATCATTTTGAACAAACTTTATTGAAGCTTTCACTGCATTAGCCCTAATTACTCACAATAATGATGCAGTGCTCCCTTGAACCAGACCTCCTTTGTTGTGCCAGGGGACTGCAGCTGATCAATGGCTATTGAGCAGTTTGATCACGAAGGCTGAACTGCTTGAGCACCAGTGGCAGCCAGTGCCTTCCCTCCCTCCCAGTAGCTCACAGACTGACATGTTCTCAGTCTGGCCACCCTCTCCTTCAGCTCCTCTTCTGTGTCTTCCTCCAAATCAATAACTTCATAATCAGCATGACTCTCAGACTCGGAGAAGCTAAAAAATTGCCTTAAACAAACAAAAATATACATACACACACATGCACGAGCTAGAAAAAGACATATTTTTAAGCCTTTGACCCACATTCATTTCTTCCACATTATAATGTTTATAAAATAAGGTGGGAAAGGTTCCTTTTTTTTTCTTTTACCAAAGATTACCTGTTTGAAAAAATACCATTAGGATATAGACTGATCAATTATTTGGCAAGTATTTACTGACAGCTTACCACATGTCTGTCAAAGATTTTTCCATTTGCTTGTTAAGCAGTTCCAATATCAAGCATGTTTTTCTCAGATGTCTCCCATCTTGTTTGGTACAGAATAAACACACAGCTACTGCCTCGTAAGCATTCATTTCACTTAGTGATTATTTATTGAGCATCTACTATGTGTCAGGAACTGTACTAGATACCTTAGTTTCCATTATTTTAAAATAAAAGTAATTTCAAATTAATTGAATTATTTTAGTATTTAAAAAACTCAATAGGGAATTCCTTGGCAGTCCAGTGGTTAGGACTCCACACTTCCACTGTCGGGGGCACAGGTTCGATCCCTGTTCGGGGAACTAAGATCCCATATGTCGTGCGGCGTGGCCAAAAAAAAAAACTCAATAAATGATTTCTTAAATTAATTTTGCTTTATAAGCCACTTAATTTTACTCTTCTTTCCTTTACCTTCTCTGCACTTGTCTGAGTCTTCAAAACCACTCTGTAGAAACGACGACCTATTGAAAAATAAGTTGATTTCTTTATATGGCCAGAAGTAATTCTAAATTACCTTACTTATAATGAAAGATGGGACTCTAAAGAAAACAACAATTAAGTGAGTTGTCTCATCAGAAATATGTATGACTAATGTACACGCACCCAACTGAATGAAATCAAACCCAGAACCTATTTATTAGCTGCCTTCTGTATGCTTGACTTTGCTTAAAGCCTCACATTATGAGTTTCACTCACTGTTCTCTCAAAGAAGTAGGAGTCCATAATTAGGGAGAAAGAAATCTGCCTTTGCTACTGTTGGGCCTATGATAGAAATGAGATTCCACTGGAAATCAGGCAGTAAATCAAGAAATTTGGGTTCCAATCCAACTGCATGACCTCAGGCAAATCTCTGAATCTCAGAAGCATCAATTTCTTCACGTGTGAAACAGGGTATTGGGCATGAGCCCAGGCTGTTCGACCCTAACTCTCTTAGGTTTGTGGGAAGACGTTTGTCTGTGGGGAGTGGAATCTCAGGAAGGTCTGGCCTTCAGCACCTGGAGTAGATCTTTAGCCTGTTTTCCCACAAAAGTTCTGCTCTGCAGCCTAAGACCCGGAAATGGACCAAATCTGTGAAACTCTCATGAGGGTCTCATTTGAGCGTTGCCAAAAATAAACAGCCCATTCCTACATCCTGAAACAGGAGAGCTTTGGCTCAGCTCTGATTACCAGAGAGGCAGGTTTAAAAGTTTAATACCCACCTGTTTCTACGTCCATTTGGCATATTTGTAAATTATTGAATGCAAATAGAGAAGGCAAGCCCGTAGAAGCTTGGGATCCCAAGAATGTGTTCTCTCACACAGCATGGAAAGAGTTCAGGGAAGGAAAATAGGGGATCACCTGTCTTTTGCCTCTGGGAAATATCTGTGCTTGGCAAGCAAAGGCGGAAACATGCAGGCTAACTTTTAAATCCATAAAGGGAGGCTAAAGGAGGCCTCCAGAGCTTAACCGACAGGGTCGAGCAAGCAGTTATCTGGGTGGGTACGCAGACCTTGGCCCAAATCTTTCGCTCCAGACAAGTGATGAATTCCCAGAGTTCCAGCAGTGCCCACTTCTCAGACTCCCTCCACAGGCGCCCTCCCATAAAGGTGCTGCAAGTCTCAGAGGCAGCTTCTTCCCCTTTCCTCTGTGACTCTCCTTCTAGGACCTCTCCTTGTTCTCATTGCTGGCATCGTTTACCTGGCATTTCCATAAAAAACTTTTCATTTCACACCTAGCATGTGAAAGATGTTAATATCTTGATCGTATTTGAGAGATGATCCCGTTTCTTCAGAGCAAGATTTCCCAAGTGCCTGGGAAGAATACCACTTCCAAGAGATTTTAAGAGCTATTGCCAAAAAAATGAGTTTTGTGGTCAGGTAAGACCATGAAATTCTGTGTCTCACCCTCCTGGAACCTTACAATGCACATCGGTCAATTAAAAGCTCAGAAAAACCCTGCAGAAAGGAAGCAGATGCAGTGTAGCATTCCTCACACTCACCTAACTATGAAAACATCTATCCCAAAACACCTACCAATATTTTGTGAAACTCAGTTTGGGAAGTGTCATTCCAAATAGTTCTTTCTGTTATTTCAGTTGGGCTCATTTTCTAATTACCAATGGTCTCCATGAAGGAGGTAGGTATGTAGCTGAGTTCTCTGCTTAAAGCAAACTGCTGAATTAGAAGATAAGTTTAGGTGAATATCAATAACGAGTGTCTTCTTGGGCTTCTAATCATAATAGGCATTTGTAAATACTGCAATATGCTTAACATTTACCAGTGCATCAATTCAACACATTTTATGGAATGTGCCATCACTCTGTGTGCCATGAAGATAGCAAGAATCTAAATCATGGATTCTATCTCTGATGTACAAACAATTCTGTCATGAGAGAGAAGAAGTTAAATAGAAGCATTTCTCATGTAGTCTCCAAGTGGGTGGTAAATGCATGGCAGAGACACTGGATGCTACAGGCATTCAGAGGAGGTGTGACTCCCTGGGCCTTGAAGATCTGTGGGATGTGAATAGGAACTGAGTAAGGCTGTCCTAAAGAAAGGTGTTAAGCCAAGTACAAGGCCTTCCTTCCTGGCAGTAGGGATGAGCGCGGCAAACTGGGGTTGGTGCGCGGGACTGCTGGGAGGTGATGTGGGGAGTAGCGGAAGGCAGAGCATATGGGATGTCTGAGTAAGGCGCTTGTACTCTATAAACTGCCAGTGAGGAGTCTGGTGACTATTGAGGAATTCATGATATCATGAGCTAGAATGAATCAAGTCCTCAGGGAAACTCTGATTACCATCTCTCAACCATGGTGAGCACAGGAGGTAGTGAAATGCAGTGGTTGAGAGCATGGGTCTTGGATCTGAGTTGGAATTCTGAGTGTCCACAGGTTCCTGGGGCAAGTTTCCTTCCCATTAGCTTCCTCTTCTGGAATGGAGACACATGTATTTATTTCACAGTTATTTTATGAGTTACATGAGATATATAAGGTCCTATATGCAGAGACTAGAAGTTACTAAGCCTTGATAAAGAGTAATTAATACTGTTACTACTACTCACTGACCTTTGCCTCTAGGTTCTGAGATGATCTCCTTCCTTTCTTAGACCTTCTCCTACTTGAAAACTCCAATGCTGAAACAGCTCACATGCTCAGTGTCTGCAGGAGGTTGGCTGAAGAGAGAACTCTTACCTGTACTTAGCAGCAGCACATTCCTGGAGGGCCTTCTCCATGCCCACCTTCCCTGGGATGAACCCAAAGCATGTGAAGTGCTCACCTGCATCTGATGTTGCTGCAGATGCAGCAAGGAGAGATAACACTGGGGCTGGTGGGATTGCAACACTGTCCACTGCAGCTGGCTTCTTCCTGGTCATCATAGTGGACGCTGAGCCCTCGTTCTTACTATGTGCTGCTGTTTGGTCCACTTTTAAGTGGGGACTTGGAATCCCTAAAAAAAATAACCCCAAAGCCTGCAGTTACTTTAAAGAAATAGGAAGACAGACAACATAAAATCTGAAAGTGACCTGAAGAAATCATCAAATGATCTGACCTCCTTCTGGTGCAAGAATGATATTTTAGAATGTTTAAAGGAAACAAAACAAAACAAATTAGCAGCATGACTGGTTTTGGTTTTGTGGCTGAGGTTAGTGGTGACAACATTCCAGGTGGCCTGCCTGAAAGTGGGGGTCGGGGCACAGGCCTAATGAAGCAGTGTAAGCCATCATGCATGCTTTACCTTCCATGGATCAAGAAGCCTGTCTTTACAGAGGTTTTGGTGTGCAGAGCATGGAGGGGAGAAGTTGACCCCACCCTAGTGAGGCTTCTCGTCTCATCCAGCTAGGAAGACAAGACTGAATGAAAAGGAAAAACTGGGCAACAAGTATGGGCAGGCCTGTGTGTTACTCATTACAAGTGCCTGGGGAGTTCTCAGGAGGCAGGGATTCGTGTGGGAAGAAGTAAGGAAAGCCTTCCCAGAGTTCATGCTAGAGCAGCAAGGTCGAAGGAAAGGCATTCCCAGTGCTGAGAAGAGTGTCTGCTAAGTCATGGGTGAGGAATGAAGATGATTCAGACAAGAGGCCGGCATTCTGGAGGCAGGAGATGCCCTGTAGGGACTGGTGTGTCACAACAGTGACTGGGCCAAGTAAGAGCTGAACCTGGGGGCCTTTGAGTGTCTGGTCATAATAGTCACAATTTTTTGATGCTGAAAAGCCTGGGTAGACTCTTATGAGGTGCCTCTGAAAGGGCCTGGAAACTTACTACATAACACATTATAAGAACTGTTCTGGAGCCTTGTTTGCTGGGCTCAAATCCCGGCCCTCTTACTTTTCAACTGTGTGATCATGAGCAAGTTACTTAACCTCTCCAAGCTTCAAGCTTCCTTAACTGTGCAGATGGGATGGAACTGCATTACCTCATAGGGGTGGTTGGGGGGCATCCATGATCAATCAAAATAAAGGGCCTAGAACAGTGTCTGGCACATAGTTCATGCTATATAATTGTTTCCTATTATGATTATTCCTATTATACTGCTATCACTATTATAACCTGCTCCTCAGACCAAACGGAAACCAGCCAACAAAGGCTCAGTTTTCTTCCCTGACATGACCAAGGATTTCTGGACACCTTCTACATCACTAGCTGCAAAAAGTCACTCTCCAACTCATCCAAACATAAGTTCAGAAGCTGCAGGTGTCTGAATCCATGTCAAATGGTCATCTACTCAGAATTTCTTTATTTGTTGGCTACATGCCACTGATAGCAATAACATGAAACAGGCCGTATCACGGTAGTTCCTGACCTTTTTTCCCATCTTAACCAACTTGAGTGACACTGGTCCCTCCTATAGTAACAGCTCACCTCCAGTGAGATCTGCTCACTTTGGCCTAACGGCAGCCCTGTGAAGCATGTAGTGTGGAGGTTACTCTCTTCTTACTTTTATAGATGAGGACAACATATTTCTGAGATGTTAAGAGATAACTGACTAAACTCATACAGCTCTTAATGTCAGAGCTCGAAGTTTCCAAGCAGCCAGACGCTAAACTCAGGGATCATCTTGGTCTACCTTACCATCTTCCAACTTCTGCCCATGACCTGGTCTACCAACAGCATGCTTCACACTGAGGACACAGAGGGCCTATATCACACCTGGAAAAGGCACCTGTAACCACCTAAGGAAGAAATGCTGACACTTTCATTTACTGTCTACTACCTTCCTCCTACTCTCCATCCCGATCTCTGAAACCTCCACTTGACGTGTTGTAAATAAAAATACAATTTTTCTTTTTTGATTTCATATTTCATAGCGTTTGACTATGGGAGTGGACAACCATCAAATTCTATGACAGAGAGACCGCAAGGCACAACCATCAAGAAATCAGGAGGTGCAGCAAACACGTACATGATCCCCGGATGATGCCCGCTTGTAAAATATGCAGGTGTGCCAGGAATACGCAAGGTATACACATGTAGTATATGTAAAATGCAAACAGAATCTTCTGCAAGGAGATACATCCAAATAGTTAACCATGGTTATTCTGAGGAAGGAGAGCACAGGGAAGATTAGTGAGGGAGTTTTTACTTTTGCTCCTTAGCCTTCTTTATTGTTAATATTTTTTAAACCACAAACATATATTAAACTCTTTTTCCATTAACAAAATAAACATAGTTTGGAAAGAATCTAGAAGTCTATCACAGTATGGTCATCTGGGTAGACTGACTGATGTGCTAGAATAGTGGGCTGCTAACAAATCTGCAATGGGACAGCAGGCGTGAGTCTGATAAGAATTCCCCACCGTGGTCCTCCACGCCACCTGGTCCTGTTCCTGTCAAATGGATGCAGTCGTCCTTTGCACAGCACACCTCCGGGACTCTAAGCTGCCAGAGTTCTATTGGATAACAGCTCCTTTGGAAAAACTCCCTGATCTGTCTGTCCTCTTTGTACCTGTGGACACAGGTGGGACAGGGAGTTCTTTGCTCATATTATTATATGTGCAGGGAATGAGCCATAAACAGGATTAGCAGGCAGATATTTAACTCTCACTTGGGAACACAGTGATTTCAAGCCATTTTAGTTGTACTCCTTTTCATGCAAATGTTCACAATCCACATCATTCCCTTAAAGCAGATCTGATCACACCTCTATCGGGTGTACCTTGCTACTCAAGTGTTTATGGTATAGAATAAGTTAAAAGTAATAAGATGACACTTAAAACACTCTATAATTCAGATTGTCACTCTTTAGCTATCTTGAAAACCCTAGATAATTTAGGATTTTTTAGATTATAGTACTTTTTGCCAGTTGCTGTCCAATGAATTTGAAAACAAATTGAAAAAAAAAATCCTGATGTTTGCTCAGACATTTTTCAGTTTTGAAAGGATTAGGGAAACAATCCCAGAAGTAGTATATGTGGGCAAGAATATTAGATAACCGTTAAACAAAGGCTAATATAACAGTACTTGTAATGCATAAACTCTGTCTGAGAGCAGAGGTCTCAGGAGACTGGAATGGGTGACTTCTTGGGAGAGAGCATTGGGCAGGCTGGCCACTGGAAGTCTTTGTTTCTCTTCATTCCAGGTGGCAGCTGATACTCCATGCTGAGGTACCCAAAGGACCAGAGGAACATGAAACAGTTCAGAAACAAGTTCTCACAAATGCTCGGCGGTGGTAGAGTGGTGGGATATTTGGCAAGTTCCTTCCCAGAATGGGCCTGGCTGCTCCCTCCACGGGAGGAAGATTTTTGAGGCTGGAGATCAATCATAAAGAAGTCCAGATTCAGCACTGTACTGACTGGACCACTGAGATGTGGCACTGCTCTTTACACTGGGGCATGAGGAAAAGCAAGGATGGCTTTGATCTGGGAAAGGATCACTATGTCAAATTCGGACAGCAGTCTGCATGGAGAGCACACTTGGTAGATGTGTTCAGAGGATCACCAAACCCCAACACAGGACAAATTGTATAGAGGCTTGCATATCTGGAGGCCAGTACATTTTTAAAGGAGGAAATAACAATGCTAATAACTTTGTGGATCCAACATCTGTTTATAATTAAGACAGAGAAGCCAAAAGGAAATAAAAAAAGTTAAACTTATATGAAAACATTCTACTATAACCTGTAGACCTCTATTGATAAATTTTTAAAAAACTCTTTGAAACTGTGCAGTAGCCTATCGAGGGACAGTCACTCATTTTCAAAGGTAATTTCTCATAGAGCACTTATCCTCTTGAACCTCTACCTGCACACTGTGTTTGCATTAGGGACTTGATTTATGGATTCCAACTCCTTTGACGCAGAAGCTGACTTCCTGTTGCCTTGGTTACTTGGAGCTTAGTTCAAGGTTAAAGTACTCCCAAATCAGAATCAGTGGCAGGCGCTGCATCTAGCAGCCAGGTTATTGACTGCCCCAGAATGTGGAAAGGTCAGAGACCGAAGCACTGTTTACTGCCTTAAGGGTGAGTCAATATTGAGTCAATAGTTTCGATATTTTGATTCTGTTTCTTCCGAAGTAGTAGTTTTTGTTCAATTACCTCTTCCCCAGGTTGCTCAAGGTTACAGGGGTCATGGAAGAAAAGCAGGGTCTAAGGTGGCTGACTTTCCCAGGATCTCTTTAATGAGCTCTGTGACCTTGGATAATAAAAACCAGCCTCACCATAGAGTAATTTGTATGTTGCTCTAGGTTTGTAAAGTTAGTTATCTACTTATCTCATTTTCTCTATGGGGAAACAAACAAACAAACAAACCTTTGTGGGACAGTTATTATTTACTCCTTTTTTCTAGATGAGAAAATGGAGGTTCAAGGAGGTCAGACAACTCATCTAAAATCACACAGCTGATAAGAAGTGGTAAGAAATAGATCCTAACTCCTGACTGAGTCCTCATCTCATAGTTTCTTTAAAATAAAGGGGCTGATAAAATCATCATCCAGGGATCATACGTAATTCATTTTGTAACATTTACTACAGAAAGCAGTATATCTGGAAAATACTATGCAATTTATATAGGTTTAATTAACATTTTAATTCTAAGATTGCAAATGCAGATGTTTCTTGGAGACAAAACTTAGGATGGCATAGCGACAGAGGCCGACACCAGTGGGGTGGTTAGTTCCTTCTGTCACCTTCCTGGCCCTTTCACTGTAGAATTCAGTGCTTGGCATGGACTGAGAGGCATGTTTTGTTGAACACTCGGTGGCTTTTAACCTTGCAAAGAGCAATGACATGCATTATGCTATTTGCCCCTTGCAGTATCCCTGTGGATGACAAGAGGCAGATGGTGAAACTCCAAATTCACAAATAAGAAAACCAAGGCACAGAGGACCAGGTGATGTGCTCAAGCTCACATATCACAAGTGCGAAGAAAGCGGTGCTGAAATCCATGCCTCTTGACTCAATTCAATATTCTTTTCTGTCCCATGACACATTGACTTTTGGGCAAACCAGTAGATAATATATTTTTCACAAGAGGAAACTCACACTGAAAACTTGATTATAATTCCTTTTCTCATATATTGGTTGTCTGCTCGAATGCTCCCATTGCTATTTTTTCTTGTTTGCAAATGAACTTCACCCATGGAAATAAGGGCATATACGTTACAGAATAAAGTGAATCAAGAAATAGATACGCTTGTCAGAGGGCAGACAGCAGAAGCAAGAACTACAATCCTGCAGCCTGTGGAATGAAAACCACATTCACAGAAAGATAAAATGAAAGGCAGAGGACTATGTATCAGATGAAGGAACAAGATAAAACCCCAGAAAAACAACTAAATGAAGTGGAGATAGGCAACCTTCCAGAAAAAGAATTGAGAATAATGATAGTGAAGATGATCCAGGACCTTGGAAAAAGAATGGAGGCAAAGATCGAGAAGATGCAAGAAATGTTTAATAAAGACCTAGAAGAATTAAAGAACAAACACCTGGAAGAATTAAAGAAAAAAACAGAGATGAACAATAAAATAACTGAAATGAAAAATAGACTAGAGGGAAGGAACAGCAGAATAACTGAGGCAGAAGAACAGATAAGTGAGCTGGAAGACAGAATGGTGGAATTCACAGCTGTGGAACAGAATAAAGAAAAAGGAATGAAAAGAAATGAAGACAGCCTAAGAGACCTCTGGGACAACATTAAAGGCAACAACATTCACATTATAGGAGTCCCAGAAGGAGAAGAGAGAGAGAAAGGACCCAAGAAAATATTTGAAGAGATTGTAGTTGAAAACTTCCCTAACATGGGAAAGGAAATAGCCACCCAAGTCCAGGAAGCACAGAGAGTCCCAGGCAGGATAAACCCAAGGAGAAACATGCCAAGAAACATAGTAATCAAACTGACAAAAATTAAAGACAAAGAAAAATTATTAAAAACAACAAGGGAAAAATGGCAAATAACATACATGGGAACTCCCATAGGGTGAAAAGCTGATTTCTCAGCAGAAACTCTACAAGCCAGAAGGGAGTGGCATGATATATTTAAAGTGATGAAAGGGAAGAATCTACAACCAGGATTACTCTATCTGGCAAGTATCTCATTCAGATTTGATGGAGAAATCAAAAGCTTTACAGACAAGCAAAAGCTAAGATAATTAAGCACCACCAAACCAGCTCTACAACAAATGTAAAGGAACTTCTCTAAGTGGGAAACACAAGAAAAGAAAATGACCTACAAAAACAGACCCAAAACAATTAAGAAAATGGTAATAGGAACATACATATAGATAATTACCTTAAATGTGAATGGATTAAATGCTCCAACCAAAAAACACAGGCTAGCTGAATGGATACTAAAACAAGACCCATATATATGCTGTCTACAAGAGACCCACTTCAGACCTAGGGACACATACAGAGTGAAAGTGAGGGGATGGAGAAAGATATTCCATGCGAATGTAAATCAAAAGAAAGCTGGAGCAGCAATACTCATATCAGATAAAATAGACTTTAAAGTAAAGAATGTTACAAGGGACAATGAAGGACAATACATAATTATCAAGGGATCAATCCAAGAAAAACATATAACAATTATAAATATATATGCACCCAACAGAGGAGCACCTCAATACATAAGGCGAGAGCTAACAGCTACAAAAGAGGAAATCGACAGTAACACAATAATAGTGGGGGACTTTAACACCTCACTTACACCAACAGACAGATCATCCAGACAGAAAATTAATAAGGAAACACAAGCTTTAAATGACACAACAGACCAGATAGATTTAATTGATATTTATAGGACACTCCATATGAAAACAGCAGATTACACTTTCTTTTCAAGTGCATACGGAATATTCTCCAGTGTAGATCACATCTTGGGTCACAAATCAAGCCTCAGTACATCTAAGAAAATTGAAATAATATCAAGCATCTTTTCTGACCACACTGCTATGAGATTAGAAATAAATTACAGGGAAAAAAATGTAAAAACACAAACACATGGAGGCTAAATAATATGCTACTAACTAACCAAGTAGTCACTGAAGAAATCAAACAGGAAATCAAAAAATACCTAGAGACAAATGACAATGAAAACACGATGATCCAAAACCTATGGGATGCAGCAAAAGCAGTTCTAAGAGGAAAGTATATAGCAATACAATCCTACCTCAAGAAATGAGAAAACTCATATAAACAACCTAACTTTACACTTAAAGTAATTAGAGAAAGAAGAACAAACAAAGCCCAAAATTAGTAGAAGGAAAGAAATCATAAAGATCAGAGCAGAAATAAATGAAATAGAAACAAGAAAACAATAGCAAAGATCAATAAAATTAAAAGCTGGTTCTTTGAGAAGATAAACAAAATTGATAAACCTTTAGCCAGACTCATCAAGAAAAACAGGGAGAGGACTCAAATCAACAAAATTGGAAATGAAAAAGGAGAAGTTACAACGGACACCGCAGAAATACAAAGCATCCTAAGAGACTACTACAAGCAACCCTATGCCAATAAAATGAACAACCTGGAAGAAATGGGCAAATTCTTAGAAAGGTATAACTTTCCAAGACTGAACCAGGAAGAAATAGAAAACATGAACAGACAAATCACAAGTAATGAAGTTGAAACTCTGATTAAATTTTTCCAACAAACAAAAGTCTAGGACCAGATGGCTGCACAGGTGAATTCTATCAAATATTTAGAGAAGAGCTGACACCCATCCTTCTCAAACTCTTCCAAAAAATTGCAGAGGAAGGTACACTCCCAAACTCATTCTATGAGGCCACCACTACTCTGATACCAAAACCAGACAAAGATACTACAAAAAGAGAAAATTACAGACCAATATTACTGATGAATATACATGCAAAAATCCTCAACAAAATACTAGCAAACAGAATCCAGCATCACATTAAAAGGATCATACACCATGATTAAGTGGGATTTATCCCAGGGATGCAAGGATTCTTCATTATATGCAAATCCATCAATGTGATACACCATATTAACAAATTGAAGAATAAAAACCATATGATCATTGCAATAGATGCAGAAAAAGCTTTTGACAAAATTCAACACCCGTTTATGATAAAAACTCTCCAGAAAGTGGGCATAGAGGGAATCTACCTTAACATGATAAAGGCCATATACGACAAACCCACAGCAAACATCATTCTTAACGGTAAAAAACTGAAAGCATTTTATCTAAGATCAGGAACAAGACAAGGATGTCCACTCTCTCCACTCTTATTCAACATAGTCTTAGAAGTCCTAGCCATGGCATTCAGAGAAGAAAAAGAAATAAAAGGAATATGAATTGGAAAAGAAGAAGTAAAACTGTCACCATTTGCAGATGACATGATACTATACATAGAGAATCCTAAAGATGCCACCAGAAAACTATTAGAGCTAATCAATGAATTTGGTAAAGTTTCAGGATACAGAATTAATGCACAGAAATCTCTTGCATTTCTATACACTAACAATGAATGATCAGAAAGAGAAATTAAGGAAAAAATCCCATTCACCATTGCAACAAAAAGAGTAAAATACCTAGGAATAAACCTACGTAAGGAGGTAAAAGACCTGTACTCAGAAAACTATAAGACACTGATGAAAGAAATCAAAGATGACACAAACAGATGTATAGATATACGATGTTCTTGGATGAGAAGAATCAATATTGTGAAAATGATTATAGGACCCAAAGCAATCAATAGATTCAATGCAATCCCTATCAAATTACCAATGGCATTTTTTACAGAAGTAGAACAAAAAATCTTAAAATCTGTATGGATACACGAAAGACACCAAATAGCCAAAACAATCTTGATGGGGAAAAAATGGAGCTGGAGGAATCAGAATCCCTGACTTCAGACTATACTACAAAGCTACAGTAATCAAGACAATATGGTACTGGCACAAAAACAGAAATATAGATCAATGAAACAGGATAGAAAGCCCAGAGATAAACCCACACACCTACGGTCAACTAATCTATGACAAAGCAGGAAAGGATATACAATGGAGCAAAGACAGTCTCTTCAATAAGTGGTGCTGGGAAAACTGGACAGCTACATATGAAAGAATTAAATTAGAACACTCCCTAACACCATACACAATAATAAACTCAAAATGGATTAAAGACCTAAATGCAAGCCTAGACACTACAAAACTCTCAGAGGAAAACATAGGGAGAATACTCTTTGACATAAATCACAGCAAGATCTTTTTTGATCCACCTCCTAGAGTAATGGAAATAAAAACAGAAATAAACAAATGGGACCTAGTGAAACTTAAAAGCTTTTACACAGCAAAGGAAACTATAAACAAGATGAAAAAACAACCCTCAGAATGCGAGAACATATTTACAAAACAGATAAATGGATAAAGGATTAACCTCCAAAATATATAAACAACTCATGTAGCTCAATATCAAAAAAACAAACAACTCAATCAAAAAATGGTCATAAGACCTAAGTAGACATTTCTCCAGAGAAGACATACAGATGGCCAAGAGGCACATGAAAAGCTACTCAACACCACTAATTATTAGAGAAATGCAAATCAAAACTACAATGATATATCACCTCATACCAGTCAGAATGGCCATAATCACAAAATCTACAAACAAGAAATGCTGGAGAAGATGTGTAGAAAAGGGAACCCTACTGCACTGTTGGTGGGAATGTAAATTGATACAGCCACTATGAAGAATAGTATGGAGGTCCCTTAAAAAACCAAATATAGAACAACCATGTGACCCAGCAATCCCACTACTGGGCATATACTGAGTGAAAACCATAATTCAAAAAGACACATGCACTCCAGTGTTCACTGCAGCACTATTTACTATAGCCAAGACATTGAAGCAGTCTAAATGTCCATCGACAGAGGAATGGATAAATAAGATGTGGTACATATATACAATGGAACATTACTCAACCATAAAAAGGAATGAAATTATGTCATTTGTAGAGACATGGATGGTCCTAGGGACTGTCATACAGAGTGAAGTAAGTCAGAAAGAGAAAAACAAATATCGTTTATTAATGCATATATGTGGAATCTAGAAAAATGGTACAGATCAACCGGCTTGCAAGGCTGTAATAGAGACACAGATGTAGAGAACAAATGTATGGTCACCAAGGGGGGAAAGCGGGAGTGGGGGTGCTGGTGGGATGAAGTGGGAGATTGGAATTGACATATATATATATAGTAATATGTATAAAATAGATAGCTAATAAGAACCTGTTGTATAAAAAAAATAAATAAAATAAAATTAAGAAAAAGGAGATAGATAACCTTGGGATTTGGAAAACAATATTTTTCTGTGCCAAAGTCAATAAAAGTGTTATTTTTTGTTGCATCACTTTATTCATTAATTGAACAAATATTTATTGAACATCTACCATACCAGGGACGTGACACTGGTCTAAGCAGTGAAGTTCCTAAGTTTTCTAAGAAGTGCCTTCTAATAATCTCTGCATAGCATAAAGATAGTTGTTACTTTTTATAAGGATACTGAAAGATCCTAAAGTGCCTTTTTAATCATCAAAAAACAGAGGCTTTGCTACCGATACAGAATCTTTGGGTGAATTTGTAAAAGTCATCCCACCTAGGTGGAGATTCCCAAGGACCCAGCTCTTAGCAAAGGGAGGGCACCATTGTAAAAGTTAGATTAAGTTATGGCTTCCTGTGTGCACATGCACCCCCACTGCTCATGGTTTGGAGAGAGGAGCATGCACTGGATTTCAGTGCATTTCTCCCCTCGAGCCAGGTTCCTACAGAAAGTGAACTACTTGCTCAATTGCAGGTGGTGGTCTTATCAACATGTGTTTTGTGTCAAATGAGTTTTACTTCATTTTGGGACCTTGAGAGATGAAATTCAGGCAAGGTCACTTGTAAGTAGAATGCTATTCAGTTAGCCTGGAGTCAATCATTTTAAAATCAACAGGTATTTGAGTGCTGCACAGCACAACTTAGAAAATGTGATCTCTGTCTTTGTAGAGAAGGTTTAGAAGTGGAGAGTGGGATAAGACAAAAACACTTACAAAACTGATAAACCAAATGAGACAGGAAGCCAAATGAGTCCTCCACAAATTAGGAGGAAAATGAGATCTCAGTGGGATCTGAGGTGGTTTTGTGCTCATGCATATATTAATTCAACATTCATTAAGAGCCTGTAAGTACCAGGTACCATTAAGTACAGGGATCATGAACCTTCTCTGAAAGGGGCTAGCCTGTCCACTCAGGAAGACAGTTACAGGTACAAAAACCCCAGTCTTGAACGATGAGTAGAATTCAATAACTAGAAGTAGAGGGAGAGCCTGCCAGGGCTGGGAAAAGACAAGAGCAAAAGCAGAAATAACAAGCCTTCTTTGTGCAACTGAGACAAGAGTGCTTGGGCTGAGTTGTAAAAAACAAACACTGAAAGATATGTTTGGAAAGGCAATTGGGAAAAATTAAACCCACATCTCGTTGTCAGGTAGATTTAGTTTCTCCCTTCCACAAACATGTCTTATCAACTTGGACAGACTTCTGCAGTAGGACTTATCTCCTATTGTGTAATTATTTGTTCATTTCTCTGACAATTTTTGTAGGCAACTGCAAAATTCTAGAAGTCAGGAACCACGTCTAACTTTCTTTTGATTTCCCAGCACTTAGCTTGATAGATATTACATACTCAAAAGTGTTGGATGGATGAATGGACAAATGGAATACACATTTATTCTTCTAGGCCCAAACCTTCTGGGGAAGCCACCCGTGCACACTTGGTCCTCTAATCTAAAACTCCTTTTTCAGCACAGTATAGAGTACAGGTGAAGAACACAGTCTCTGGAGTAAGACTACCTGCATTACTAGCTGTGTGATTTGGGGCAATTCATGTCAGCTCTCTATGCTCAGTTTCCTCATCTGTTAAACGAGGTTACTGAGGATTAAAGGAGTTTATATATTGTGGTAGACAGAAAATAATGTCCCCCTTTCTAATTCCTAGAACCTGTGAATGTGTTATGTATCATAGCAAGAGAGAATTAAGGATGCAGACAGAATTAATATTGTCAATCAGCTGACCTTAACATCTAGAAAGTATCCTTGATTACGAGATGGTCAAAATGTAATCAAAAGTGTCCACTGAAGTGAAAGAAGGAGGTAGAAAAGAAGAGTCAGAGAAAGAGATGTGGTGATGGAAGTAGGGTAAGAGAGCGGCTAGGCTGCTGGCTTTGAAGATGGAGGAGGAGGGACATGAGTTAAGGAATGCAAATGGCTTCAAGAAGCTGGAAAAGACAAGGAAATAGATTCTTTCCTATAGTTTTCAGAAAGGAAGTTGATACTTTGATTTTAGCTCAGTGAGACTCATTTTGGACTTCTGACCTCCAATACTGTAATATAATAAATTTGTGTTGGTGAAGCTATTAAGTTTGTAGAAATTTGTTATAGCAGTAATAGAAAAACTAACACATCCAAAAACACTTTTTATGGTGCCTAGAGAGTAAGAAGTCAATTGTTTTAACTATTATTACTTAGCACTACAGTGTCTTTGTACTAATTGTTTCATTTTAAAATTATTTCATATGTTGAAGTCGTGTATGTCTCCTACAAGATTTAAATTCTTTAGGATGTAGAGATTTTATAATATTTTCTTATATCTTCCTAGCATAATGCGGACACAAAGAAACTATACAATGAATACTTATAGTCAATAAATTGTACCAGAGACAAATAATTTGTTAATATGAAAGTTAAGAGACTAGAGTTCTGAGAGTTGAGTTATTTCAGGCTCTGCTCCACACTGACTGGATGAACTTGAACAGCACTTGGAATCTCACTGTGCTTCAGTTTCCTCTTGGTCAGAATCTATTCTAGCTTTACTATTCTAAGTTGTCTAGATTCAGAGAAACTGCTGAACAATCTGATTAGTTCTTGCTTCTCTTAATTTAGAAGTGAAGAAATGGGCTGAGGAGAGAACATTTTGTCTACTGGAACTTCAAAGAGATTTTTTATTAAAGAATCCCTTATACAGTAAATTCTAATGATGTAGAAGTCAGTCTCTCCTAATCCTACAGTGAAAAAGTCACACCAGATGAAAGGTATTTTCTAGATGTGCCCAGTGATATCACCCAGAATGGAAATAAAGCGAACATCAAAATTGCAAAGAGGAGACATCTCAGGTTAGAGGCTTTTAATCTTTCTGCATCTTAGACATGAGAACCTCTTCTTAGGAAAAAAGCGTACACATGTACACACAGACATACAGACACACACACACAAACACAACACATTTTGTACACAGCTGAAGGTTCAAAGATACTTTTAAGCTCAGGTTAGTACCCTGGCCTGCCTAAGTCAATTTCTGCACACACACACACACACACACACACACACACACACACACACACCCCAGAAGGATTAAGAGCAGATAGATAGAACCAAACAGAATGCTGATGTAACTGCTCCCATGCTTAAAAAACAGAGATAATAGAGTGGTACCTGTTTCACTGAAAAATATAACAAAGGGATTTTCAAAAGATACTAACAAGGGAAGAAAGGATGCATACATGTAATTAAAACCAATTTAGTAGCACACTGCATCAAATATGCTCTTGTGACATCCTTGGTGATCAGGTAGGTTAGGAATTTGCAAGTGATGCACATAAAGCATGTTATAGGTTTCAATAGATGAGCACAAAGGAGCTTCAGCAAAGTAAAATCAAGGCAGTTTAGAGTTGGAAGGGAAGTAGTCCAGTCCTTCCTGGGCAATTGAGCCCCAGAAACGGATGTATCTTGCTTTGCCCAGTGTCACACAAAGAGGGTGACAGGGGTATGACTCTGACCCCAGCCTTATTCTTGGACTGTCTCAGGCCAGCATGTTGGCTTTCTGCTAAAAGGATTACATTCTGAGACTTCACAGAAGCAGCCTTCTTGCATGCTGGTTATTCTATACTCACAGGGCAGCTTTAAAACAGACCAAGCCAAAAATGGCAGTTGTGATCCAAGCTATAAGACCACTGGCTCTGGAGGATTCTTCCCTAGACTCTCCCTAATGTGAAGGGCTCAGTAGCTGTTAATATAAGCATCTTTTGTAGTATCTTCCTTTTTACCTTTAGAACACAGACTTGCAGTGCACATCTGCATGGTAATACAGATCTTGGTGCTAACTGGGTCACCTTATTTGCATTTTGATTACTGCTTATTTAGAAGCCACATTGAGAAAAGAGCTTGATATCAGGAGCTTAAATGCATGTGTGTCTATAAATATATGTGTAAATAGATAAATGCATAGTTACTGGTTTGTGAAAGATCAGTCCAATATGTACTTATCTCTTAAGAACATATCTGTAGGAGTCTGGCCATGTATGGATGTTAGGTTTATAAATGTGGTTACGGAATCTAATTATTCTCAGTGTAAGATCGCCCACTGTATGGACACACTGTATCAGCTAGAGAAGCCAATTCACCATACAGCCCCTTTGTTAAGTAGTCATTGCTTTATATGTGGGAAAGTTGCATTGTTTTAAGGGCTTCATTGAATATGGCTTTCTTCAAACCACCTACTTTGTTCCACTATTTGAAATCATCCTGTAAAATGCAAACACATTGTGACTGTGTGTAGGCATACACATATAGACACAGAATGTGTGCTAGAAAAGCTCTCTTTTTTCCAACAGAAGAGAAAAAAAATCACAGAAACTCAGACCCATCTTTAGATAGATCTCCTAATCTTTATCTCTACTAGTTCAGTCAGACGAGCTAATACCATGATGATGGCTTTGAAATCTCTTAGGAATTGGATGAGGAGAAGTGATAGTGATGAACTCCCAGCTAATAAACACAGAGTGCTTATTTCGGCAGAATGATCAATTTCTAGATGTCCTGAGGCTTGTCTGATACAGTTGATTTACTCATCCTTGCTTACCTCACTAATAAAGCCAAAGTCCACCATCAGATTACAGAGGTGCCTAGAATTTCTTAAAGGGGCAGAAGAAAGGTAAAGTAACAGTCATCATATCCCTCTGAGCATCCTTCCCCATCCACAGTCCTTGAAACCCTGGCTTCCTTCCTCACTGGTACTCAGTAGACTTTGAGCTAGTACAGTAATACAATTAATTTGTTATATTGTTAGTGGAAATTTAATGCAATGATCTAAAAGAACTCTTACATATTATGATAAACTTTAGTGCCTCTGGGCGGCTCCCCTTGCATTGGGCTCATTTCACATCTCATCCATTATGTAAATGAGATTTGGAAATAGTTGAGTTTCACTAATGTATCTCAACGCTAATGGATTGGAGTCAGTCCTTTTGAAACTAATGAGGTTAAATGCATCTCAACATTTCTTTCTACTTGGTTGATTATGCAAGCCTCTATTCAAGAAATAGGATGCAGTGCATTTTTTTCAACCATCCTCTAAGGAAAGTCACTGTTGCCAGACCCCAAAGTAGCCCCAAATAAGTTATGTTTGAATAATGCCTGTGTTGGTTCTAACATTGCATGGTGCATAAATAGAGATAATGGACAATATGCCATTATATGATTTAAGATAAAAGGAGAGTATTTTAAAAGTTAGTTCACCTGAGGAAGACTTGCAGCCATCCAGAGAAGAGTGAGGGGAAGTTTCCAAAAGTGGACAATGGGAATGAAGAGCCCTTGGTGGAGCTTGAGATCAGAGAGGGAAATAGCCACTGGCAGAGTCTGGAACTGGGAAGAGACTATTGAATTTGATTCAGAGTCACAAGATGTCAATCCAGTTACTCAGGGCCTAGTCTTAAGATAAAGATATACAAGAAGGACCTCTACGTTCTAGATTTCATTTCAAAGGCCAAGAAGTGGGAGTTCTAAAGTTTGGAGGCACAATGCTTTTTTCAAAAAAAAAAAGAAGGAATAAGCATTTCAGGAGAAGCAGTTTCAAATTATCCAGGGTCATGGAATCACAGAGGTGAGGATGAGATGCTAAATATCAAAAACATCCATAAAATTATTTTGTCTTTATTTAAAAAGGAGGGATGGGTTAAGTGGAAAGACATTTAATCTGCATGATCGCCCTCTCAGGTAGATGGTTTATTAAATACTTCTTAAAATAAGAAAACTGAAGCTTTGAGATGTTAGATAACTTGAACAAGGTCAAATACCTAGTTAAGTGACAGAGCTGGGAATTAAACCAAGGGTCTTCTGGCTCCAAAGTTACAGCTCATCTACCACCTCAAAACTCCTTTCCTTGTAGGTAGTGTATTTCTTAATTACTGGCTAATACATTTGGATTCTGATTCTCTTATACAGAATGTTTCTGTCCCCACGTCCTAGCACAATGGCTGGCACAGAGAATGTGCCCAGAATAAGCCAGTCAGGAATGAGAAGAGGAAACGCTGGATATTTACAAAAGGTGATTAGGATGGAGGCCACCAGATGCTTGACTGAAGAAAGGGTTGGAGATTTGGAGGAGAGATTTCTGGTCAAGTAATCACTCCATCTTTGCCATCCAAACTAACTACCAACTCTCTGAAACCTGGGACCCCAGCAAGAAAGTTTGTCAACTCTTAGATATTCAACTTGATGCCACATTCTCAATAAGTTGTTGGTGGATGGCAACAAGGAAGCAGTTTTGTGTTTGCATTAATTTATTCAGTAAAAGTTTCAGTGCCTATCATGAACACAGCTGCTCCAGGTCCTTTGGGGTACCCTTAAAATAAAAGAATGAGTCCAGTCTTGGGGTAGTCAAATATTTAGCTGAAGAAACAAGATGCAGGAACAAGAAATTTAAATAAAAATAACAATCTCCCCTGAGCTGAAAAGACTACCCATATTACCTTCCATTGCACCTGGGGCACGCCAGAGATTTACTGGGGAGATTTTAACAACTAGCGTATATTCTAGGATAATAGTTTAAAATGGAACTTATTATCTATATAACTCATATACAAACATAAATAATTGACCTGGCTGATTAAGAATAAGAATTTATATTAATATCAATGCCATAGTAAAGGTAACAAGGTAACCAGCATGATTATTTTAAACAAAAGTGGTATTGCAAGGTAGTTGAAAGGGTTTGTTCTGAGCCCTCATTCCCTGTGTTCAAATCAGAGAGTTATAAGTTACTGGTTGTCTGGACCTGGGCAACTTATTTAACTTCTCTGTTTTTTTGTTTTCTCATCAATAGTGGAATTAATTATAGTACATATCTCCTAGGCTTACATGTGAGGATACAAAGATAAATCTCAATCATCAAAGTGCTGGAGGTAAAGACATATTAGTATTTACTAATAGATTAGAATTTACTAGTTTTCAATATTCTGTGATAAAAACAACAGGATCAGGCATAAGAGTCATGACTACTCAAGGGAATGAGTGACTTCCCTCCTAGGTAGGGAAGAACTTCACTGAGGAGGTGACATTTCACTTGGGTCTTTAACAATTTGGAAACATTGGCTGAAAGGGGATGAGGGGAAGAAAGGGCAGCAGGTGCAAAGGCATGAAGCATAAAATAGAATGGTATGTTTGGCAAAAGGCAAGAATTCCTGTGTGGCTACAATATAGTTTCTTAGGTGGGTGGGTGAAGTGTAGCAGAAGACGGGGCCCTGGGTCAGGCTGGGAATGATGCTGGGAGTTTGGATTTCATTGTGGGTAATGGGGAGTCATGAAGGATTTCCATGTAGACACACAGACACCCAGCCATGGAGAAGAGATGATTTGCTCTCTGTGGGTACAATTGTGATTAGAGGGGACAAAAGCTGCTCCCAGTAGGTTTCTGAGAAGGGAGCCAACAAAAAATAAGGTTTCTGTGCTAAGGGTAGAAATATACCTTTTGATCCCGGATGCTTAACCAGCGTGCCCTACTGTTCACAATTCCTACTTGCCCTCCCTTTGTTTCCTTTTCCCTTCTTCAACCTTTATTGGGCAACTTGTACATTGGAAGTTCCCTTCAAAGAATTATAGGGGAAACACTGATGAGTGAGTTATGGGTCTTGCACTGAAGACACCCAAAGCCTTGTTCAAATAATATTTTTGTAAATCAACTCTTGCTTTGTTCATTTGGACAGCTCACTGTCCAGAGGAGGCTGGAGGTGAGGGCTTTTAGAAAGTTATATGTTTTCAAGAAGGTAAGTCTCCATCTAATGTATGTGTTCTTCAAGTAAGGATTTGTATACCTCTGCACCGAGGTTTTCACTTTTTCTTCCTGTCTTCATGGGCTGGTATTTGATTATAGTCAGAGGACGGCTATGCAGATAGAAACTATGCAACTAGCTTAACCAGAACAGAGATGGCCAGGGGATGGCATGTGACCCCTTTCCGAAAAAAGCAGGTATATTACAGCTTTAAATCCTGACATCCTAACAACTTGCTAAAAATAGTCCAGATAGTTATTAGTTGACATACAGGCCCAAACTAAATTCTTTTTACTAAATTCAAATTTCATGGCTTGTTTAATTTGTAAACCAAAGTCAGTCCAGCAGGTCATAAATACCACTGGATTGATATGTGCTGGGAATATTCATGTATATGCTCATTTGTCCATTTGTTTAACCAACATCTATTGAGTATCTATAATGAAGAAGGAATTTTGGCAGATCTTGGTAAAAATGCTATTGCAGCACAGCAAAAGATGGTCAAGAATCAGCATAAAAAGTGAGAAAGGGCAGTGATGACTCTCACCCTAACTAAAGGCAAATCACACATATTGAATCTCTGACCACTAAGAAACAGGACTAGTGAACACTGGGATGAGTCCAACACAGAAACACCTCACATTTATGGATGAATATGCTGTAGACAACGAGCCACGCTGCACTCAGGCTGTCGGAATAGTTTGCACACTGGCCCAGTGATTCATTTAGAATCCTGCTGGACAGCAGCGTCTCCGTTCAGGGTGACTTCGTGTGTTTACTGCATGGTTTATGGTCATGGAGGAAAGCTGCAGGGTGGGGGGAGGGCCAAAGAGGCTCAGGAGATGGCGATTCCCTGGCTTACTTATCTTTAGCTCTATGACTTTGGGCATGACACTTCTTTTTGTCCTGCGTTTCTTTATGGTCTCTGATTCCTTCTGATTCTGCATCTCGAGTAGACAAAAGAGTCTCTGGTAATCTTAAACAGGAGGAAAGTCACCTGGCCATCATAAGGAAGATCTGAGAGCCAAAAGCACTTCTATTTTTGAGGAGACAACAGAGATATCATTTCTATTAGATAAACCAAATAAAATGCAAGCTACTGGACCTGAAAGGCCTGGGAAATCCAGTCAGGTCTAGGCTCATCTGGGTGTTTCTATCATGTGTCCTGCTCACTTGTGGGTGCCTCATGGTGAAAGTGACTCAGGAGGGTGTGCCACTTTTTAATGAGGTCCTTTTGGTTACTCCTGGACAAACTGTTTTTGGTTGAAGATCAAACAATTACATGTGTCACTTTTAATCTAAAAGTCCCCACAACCCAATGAAATAGATAATATTAACTATATTTTATATATGAGGAAAACGAGGCTCAGAAATGTTAAGAAATACATTCAGGGTCTCACAGAATTAATGGTAGCAGGAATTTGAACCCAAGTCTCTCTGTCAGGTGCTTTCCTTTAAACGGCCTTCCTTCCCCATGGTTATGAGAAACACAGATTGATACTTTAGTGTCTGGACTCCAAAAAGTGACAGAAGGAGTGACAGGTTTTCTTTAGGAAAAGGTTTAGGAAAAGAACTTTTGTCAGCAAACAACTTATTTCTTAATTTTGTCTAGTTAGCCCTGGGTATAAGCAGATAATAGCTTAATATAGGATTAAGAAGTTGCGGAACCTGTTGAAAATAAAAAATTCGGATCGAATGTGCAACGAGGCTACAACTGTGGACAATCTCCATGAACTCAGAGCTAAAAAACAACTTCCATGTTTGACTTAAGCTTTCCTAAGAAAGGAAAGGAAGCCGGAAACCAGGATTCAGGGAGCAAATGGAATTGCCAAGAGGTGTCAATGAAGCAAATGTCAGTCTTTACAAAAGATTAAAAATAATTTCTTGACGGTATTTCTCAAACTTGGAAATTATTACATTTCCCAACTAATAAAACTGACAGTAAAACATTATTTTTTCAGCCTTGGTTATGTAATAAGTGGAATGTGTTTGTTTTTATAAGCATCAATTTAAAAATAATTGAAGTTATGTGAGGGCATCCCTTTGTCAAGCCAGGAATTTGCTTGAAGGACATCCAGCATAAAGGGTGACTGGGGTCAAGGTTTGGGCAGGTGGAAGCTCTCTCTCCGCTGTGGTCTCAGCAAAGGCTTGCCTGTTGTTAAAGAGGATTAGGGGTGGCAAAACAGTCTTCCAGTGTTCATTTTAACATTTTCTATCAGGAGTCCATATTCTCCTTCTCACTTCTGAACTAGGGCCTCCTCTCCATTGCCCAGGGGTAGTTCCTGCTTATTCCTTTCAGGGTAAACTCAAGCAGCAGGTAATGTCCCTTACCCAGTACTTCCACATCTCTGACCTTGCAGAGAGCACTGCACCTACACCACAGCTCTGCAGACCTTGCTTCACTCAGTTTAACACTTGGTTATATGACATTTCAAACTCATGGACGCAATCAGATACATCTTCAATCACTGTTTAGCTGTGGGCAGACAAATTAACCTAAGTCTTAGATTCCTTGTGGGTAAAGCAGAACTAAAAAGGAATTTAGGAACCTAAGGAATTTGCTGAGGCTTAAATGAAGTAAATATCTATCAAGTATCTAGCGCAGTGCCTGCCTCCTAACAGGCATGCTGTTATTAACATTATTATTATTATAAACAGTGATCTTGACTTCCCAATAAGATAATTAGTAAATTGAGATAAGAGCTTGTGTCCTATATTTCTCATATGCTTCCAACAGTGTCCACCTGGCAAAGGGCTAGCAAGAGATCAAGTGATCAACCAATATGTGTTGAATGGAGCTGCATCAGTGCTTGTAAAGTGCGTGGGAGAGACTCACACAAAATCACATCACTGATACCACCACCTGAAGTGGAAACAAGATGGTGGTTTTTTCTTCCAGTCTCCATAAGAAATGTTCTACAATTCTATGAATATTATAAATAAGAGGATGTGGTTTTCATGACTTGAGGAATCATGGCAGAAATATGAGCTATTTATTATTCCATTTCAAGAAAGCGAAACACAGAGAAGGAGGTGTCAAATACTAGGAAGTTAAAAGACGTTCGAGGAAAACCACTCAAAGTCTGCCAGAGTCATAGAGTAACCAGGTTGGAAAGATCATTCCGCTGATGAGGAAACAAAGGCTCCCAGAAGCCACAATGCACGTTGTTGTTGGAGCTATCCCAAGCTGGACCTCTGCACTCTGTCCCTCTTCCCCAGTCATTAAGGGCAGCCAGGTCTTTCATGTTATTTATCTGCCCAGGTGCCTGACTTCCAAGTTGCTGTGCTTATTTTGCATAATGATTGTGAAGATCCCATTAGGGGATGTGATGAAATGGGGGTGGTCAGACCCCTGCAGAACAATCTATAATTTGCTTTTGATAGTAACTTCAAAAGAGGAAAAGAAAACAAGGGCTCCTGACATTAATAAAAGCCACTGGTAATAACAGAAGAGATTAGACTATGGTTTGTTTTTTGAAAGAAGAGAAATAGATAGTAGTGTCTACTAGCAACAAGGCAGGATTTGGCCACCATACTTATAGATGGTGTCTCTGGAGCCACTTCTTTGTCTCTGCCATCAGTGGGAAACCATGCCCCAGGCCCTAAAATCACCCCTCCATGCAATTCTCCCTTCCTTCTGAGGGAATTCCCAGATGCCAACCCACAATGGCCTTAAGTGTTGTTCACTGTGGGCACAAAACTTTGGAGTTTCAGGTTTCTGGAACTGCAGGGGGTCCTGGCGATCATCTTCCTCCAGAAGAGGTGGCTGGGAACATCAAAGGGGGCCCATTTTGCAGATCCCTCAGTTTTACCCTCTGTGGCCATATTTCCTGGAGGGTTGGGTCTGGGAGATGTGTGTTCCAGGTCTGAGGCTGGCATTTCTCCTTTTCCTCCTCCTCCTTCTGAGAAAGGGTGCCAGGTCCAGGATTGCCGTTGTGGGTGTCTCTCCTCCTGTTTTCTTCCACCTCTCAGAAGCATGGAGCACTGCCTAGTCATGGTCAAAATCAACTGAGAATTCTTTATCTCTACGTTAAGCCCTCATATTTAGCTGTCTTTATATGGAAGTCTCCATAGGCTGGGCCTGGTCTAGTGGACATTTGTGAGGAAACAAAGGAAGAAGAAAAAAGGCTGATGATGGCAGCTTTTGGAGGTGGGTATAGTAATTCCAACGTGGGGGGGGGCAGGAAATGAAAAGATGGCATTTCCATGCAGCCGTGAAAGGAGATGGAGGAATCCTTCCTCTCCTTGGACAATAAAGGCTCCTGCTAATTTTAACCAGAGTCAGCTCTGAAAAACCTGCAGTTGACTGTGAGTCACTGGCCCTCCAGGGAATAGGAGGTGGGGAGGTGTGTGTGTGTGTGTATGTGTGTGGTGTGTGTGCACGCACACCAGTGTATATAATCTCACAGTGCCCAGAGCCCTGGAGATCCTGGAACACTTCAGTAGCACAGGCCAGATTCATTAAAAACCCTGGCTACAGGCCAGCAGTTAAAATTGAAGCAGCATATTTATTGCATTTTGTTCAAATAAATCTGAAAACGTGTGAATCATATTCCTTGGAGAGATTGGGAGAAGAAGTAAACAACATCAGGCTAATACTTACAAGCCGTGGCAGAGGGAGAACAAAGATCCAGAAGGTTTCCCGCTACAGGAACTCTGGGAGATGCTCGCCCACCGTTCCTAGGTGGGGACTGGGGGTGGGGGAGGGGGGCACATTCTCCTGCCACTTTCCTCACTGGCTCGACCCTGGCTTTGGTGTCCCTTTAGGGCAGGTGGCTCTGTCCTCTGCCTGGGGTTTCTCAGTTGCACGCAGCATATTCCACCCTGCTCTGTGGGCCTCTGTTGTCTCCCAGATGCTGCCGCTGCCATCCTGCTTTCTAATGGCAGCTGCAGAAATTAGATTCAATTATGGGTTTTCCTAAAATAGTATATATAAAGGGAAATCTCCCCCACCCCAACCAGCCCAGTTCTTATGAAACTCGGCAAGAGCTCAAACTAATTATTTGCCTCTATAAAGAAAATAAGCAGTCAGCCAGCTTTATCATGCCTGGGCTCTTGCTTGATATCTTTCGGTGATGGTTTGAGGGACTGCCTGTTTTAGGGGGTAACCTCCTATTGGTGGAGACTGTGAGTTGGACTTTGGGCCTCAGTTTCCTTAAGTGTAAATCGCAACAATTCCTCTCATGAGGTAAATATGAGGACTGACTGAATGAAAAATCTTACAAAAACATCTAGCTCAAGAACAGAGTATCACCAAGACCAAATGTCAAGTCTCTTTTCTCTCCCTCTGTTATAGAGATGATTTATGGGCATAAGTATGTATATACACTGATCTATTTTTCTCCAGGATTTTTTCCATAGCATAGTTTTGCCACCAATTCCCTCCCTCATTGCCTTTCATTACACACATGCTTGTCAGTATGAAACACTGAGAAAGGTAGATGAACAGGTATGAAGCGGGCTCCAACACTCTACCTGTACTTCACACAAACATGGCTGTTGAGGCATCTTCAGAAGCCCTCTGAGCCTGACAGGCCCAGGGCATGAGTTGGAGTGGCTGGAGGCGTGAAATGCAGGTGCATGTCTGGTATATTTTGAGGCCCTGGGAAAGGTGAGAGTGTTTCTAGGCACTGCATAGGCATTATGGGGGAGATCTTAGGTAGAGGTTTCATGGTGATGGCATTGAAGGTGGATCAGAGCTCTGGTGAAGGTGCGAATATACAGAGCTGGCAGGTTTCTGAATTAGGGCCAAAATGTGAGATGACCTGACACATGCACTTGGAGATCCCATCTTACTCATAACCCCAAGAGAGTAGAAATGACTCTTGAGAAGTTGGCTGTATTCTAGTACCTTAGTACCTCCTTCTCAGTGTTGGGGCTTGCCCAGCTCCTTCTCTTCTGGTCTGGCCAGGCTCACAGCTGTTCTTTTCTACTCTCTGCACCCTCAATCCTGGAAAACCTGCAGGAGGTGATCCAGCTTCCAGGAGCTTTCTCCCCATACCCTAAAATGCCTGGCAAGGAAATAGTGGTGCTACGGCAGAGCAGCCAGAAAAGGCTCTCCTCTGGCTGTTTGAGGGATATATTCCAGTTCCCAAAAGTCTTTCACAACTGTGCTAATAATACTAATAGCAAATACTTCGATTGCAAGGATACTCTCCAAGCCCTTTACGTGTATTGACTCATTTCAAATTTGCCAACAAGCCTATATGGGAGGGGTATTATATTTATTCCCATTTTATAGAGAGAACAAGCAATTCATTCTCTGTCATCACAAGTAGGAGGTGGCAGAGTCAGAATTTGAATGCCCGCAAGCTGGCTCCAAAGACTTAACCATAAAATAATGCCATATGGTGCTGGCTTCTTGGATATTTCGTCCTCTCAAGAACTAGGTGATGGATTCCCTTTATGTTTTGGTTTCCTGAGTGTGTGCCAGGAGGAAATTCAATAAGTAGCCACTAGACCAGATGGTAACAGGAAGCTAAACCAGGTTTGCCAGTTAAACAAGAACATATTTATTAATTTATTCCTGTCTATATGAACCATGTCTCTGATTGCATGGGCTTCAGTTGAAATGTGCTGCCCTGACCCAACAGTGGGAGGACACATCTGATTATTTTCCCAGGTTGGGGTGGATGGCCCTGCTTCACAGCACATCCTTCTCCTTTGCTGTTTGGGTTAGGTCACAGGTCAGAGTGAGGGAAGACCCTGTGGCCAGTGAAGCAGACAGGGCTACCTGGGCAATATGGGAGTGAAACCAATTCCTCTGAGACCGCTAAATCTCCATCTCCTTGCCATGGGCGAGTTGGTGCTTCATGGACGGTCACAGACTGTCTTCACTAACTCTGTCAGACTACATTCTGGCTGCTGATTGTATAGCAGACACTGGCTTTCCCCATCCTCCCACTCTGGAGAATTTGAGTCCCAAAGTTCAGTGATTCATTTTGCTGCCTGGGAACTCAGAAAAAAGAATTCTGCCAAACGTCATTTGTTTGTTGAATGAAAGAATGAATGGATTATTGAATTAAGGCAGAACCTGCGAAGAAATCACGTTGCTTAAATACATCTGTGTATCTCCAAGTGTCTTGGACACCACATGCCTTTTCCTGAAGGCAAATTTCCAAACAGAGTATGGAGAGACCTGGTGGGTGAGTTTTGTCTGTCAACCACAACCAGACTTCACAGCATGACTGGAGATGGCTAGTGACTGACACAAGGACAAGGGCAGTAAGTGGCAGCCTCTGCTCAGAAACAATCAGATACCGTCCTAACTAGCCTGTGTCTAAGTGGGGCCAGCTCTTGAAACAGATCTCTCAAAACTCCCACTGGGCTGAGGCAACTAGATTTTCATAGCTCCACTCACGAAATGAGTTATCAAAGGTAAAGCCCATAGGTAGGATTAAAGGACAAAGGGTGAGTTCTTGGTTCTCCCCAAACCATCTTGACCACTGGGAATGGTAGTAGGGTGAGGGCACTATGGTTGGCACCAGCCCAGCACTCTACTCTCTACTATGGAGAGACCCATAGGATTCCTTAACCCAGAAGCTGAGTTGGTTGTGAGCTTGACAGAAACCACCATCATGCCTTTTTTTTTTTTTTTTTTTTTTT